>NC_049204.1:1886753-1931753 GCF_013347855.1 Anguilla anguilla | reverse complement strand
GAGGGCCCCCCCAGGGGCATGGCTTTGTAGGGTACCCCCCCCCCCCCAACAAAACCCCCCTTTATGCCGCGGGACCGGGGAAGAGTTATGGTGGCGGGGCGGTGCGGAAGGCCGCTCAGATCTGCGGTGGGCCGGGAGAGGAGCCCGGCGACGGCGACGAGCCGCCCAAACAGCGCCGTCTATTCATCGTCACCGCCGCCACCGAAGCGCCCGGCAGCCAGCTGCAGCGCGCGGACCCCGAACAAGGCGTCCCTTTCTCTGCCCGAGAAACTGTCCAACGCGACCGGCCGACCGGCCGGACTCAGAGAAACTCTCTGTGATTACACAGTCCTGCCCCTCGCATTCCAGCAGAGGTTTGTTTTCGAGGCTGGAGGCCAATAACAGTTTCCCTTTGACTGCATGTCATACTGCGGGGGGGGGGGGGGGGGCGCCTGTATTGACAAACCCACAAGTAGGTTGAGGGTCTGTTTACCTGCCAAAGGAATAGCTCTCCTCTCGCCCAGTTTTACGTTTTCATTTTAATCGCTTGACGCTGAAGGAGTCACCATTAGTAGAGCGGATAAGCTAGAAACACTGGCTGGCTCATCCTGTTAAGGTCCTGTGATCTGGTATCTGTTAAGGCTCAGTTCCAGTGTGTGGATGGGCCCCATGGTCTGGTATCTGTTAAGGCTCAGTTCCAGTGCGTGGATGGGCCCCACGGTCTGGTATCTGTTAAGGCTCTGTTCCAGTGTGTGGATGGGCCCCACGGTCTGGTATCTGTTAATGTTCAGTTCCAGTGTGTGGATGGGCCCCATGGTCTGGTATCTTGCTAAGGCACTGTTACAGTGTGTGGATGGGCCCCATGGTCTGATATCTGTTAATGTCCAGTTCCAGTGTGTGGATGGGCCCCATGGTCTGGTATCTTGCTAAGGCACTGTTACAGTGTGTGGATGGGCCCCATAGCCTGGTATCTGTTAAGGCACTATTCCAGTGTGTGGATGGGCCCCATAGCCTGGTTTCTGTTAAGGCTCTGTTCCAGTGTGTGGATGGGCCCCATAGCCTGGTATCTGTTAAGGCTCTGTTCCAGTGCAACCAACCCTGTTCCTGGAGATCTACCGTCCTGTAGGTTTTCAATCCAACCGTAACAAAGCACACCTCACTCAACAGCTCGAGATCTCACTGAGCTGCTAATTAGCAGAATCAGGTGTGCCAAATTAGGGTTGAAATGAAAGCCGACAGAACGGCAGTTTGAGCAGCCCTGTTCAGATTAATCCAACTCGCGTGTAATTTCACACTGCGAATAATTTCATATTCTTACGCCGGTGCTGTGGGCTGGTGACAGATTCTGTGTGGCTCAAATGACACAAAAGCAGGTACACACTGGGGGCAGGTAGGTCAAAGGTCAGGAAACCCTGGTGGCGGGAAAGAATGCACTAAGAGACCGACTGTGGAGGAGAAGATATATTGACCTCCCGAGGGTCATTTACAGTCTCCTTTCTATTTAAGGCCGGGGTGAAATCCAACGCACAGAGAAGGGGGGGAAAAAAAATCACGTCTTTGTAAATGAAGTCAGTATGTACACTCATACAGAAGAGGCCCACCCAGTATCAACAGGACTATTGTTGTCAACACAGTACAGTTAGACTACGTATAGGCCATAAAGCTAGGTGGAGATTCTCAGGATAACTCTGCCAAATATGCTCTATCCTTGCAGTGAATGCTCGCAGGCTAACTAGCTTTGGTTCCACGGTCGTCTCTGATTTAGAGAGCGGTCTGTGCAGTCCAGTGAATCGCTGTTTAAAATGTGAAACTCCCCCTGCTTTCAGGAGATACGGGAGGCCTGCACTGTGGATGCTTGAGCACAGAAGGACGTGCTGACAGCGTTGAAGAGGGAAAAGGAGGTCACACAAGCCAAAGGTAGGTCTGAGGACAGAGATGGCTGTGAAGCCAAACTTTTTTGCTGAGCTTAGAGGATGAGGCCCAACCATGTTTTTTTCTAAATGTTTTTTTTCCTCTTTTCTCCAGCTTGGAACGCCCAATCAAGCTCACACAGCAATGCTCATCGTAACCGCCGCTGTCGATTAAGGACAGCACAGGTCAAACGCACGCACCGCTGGCCGCCAATTCCCATCACGCCAGTCCGCAGGTCGGCTCACACGCACAGACGTGAGTCAGAGGAGGACGCGTCCATGTGCAGATCAACCAGGTGGTCTCGCGGGAGCCTGGCCGACCAGCAGGGGTCGCTGGCGTGCGGTGACTCACTCGTCCCGGCCGAACGAAGCGACTCCTTTCACCGCGCGACTCCGAAGGTATGTTCAAGGACAAAGGCGGCCGTAAAAAACCGATCTGTTTGGCCAGTCTGACGGAGGCAGGGTGACCTTTACGTGACCTTTGGATGTCCCCCAATGCAAATCGCCTAGGAACGGCCGGCACAACGAAAGCATGTGGAAAATGTCGACTTCGTTCATCAACCGCGCGTGACGCGCCACCCTTTGAAGTGTTCGTTTCCCCGTGGCTGTTCAGAAATATTCACAGGTACAATCATCGCGCCCGGAGATTTAGGGAACAGTCATCTCTCTGCGAGACGATTGTAAGCCGGCCAAAACCTTGTTACCGGTGTGTCCCTCCCGGCTGGGGAATTTCCTGAAGTAGCTCACCAGCTCTCAAACCGCAAGAAACTTTTTTTTTTTCTTCTTTCCCCAAAGCGTGGCAAGGACTACGTCAATTAATTTGCGAGAGAGAACGGTTCTTTAAATACCACCAGTGATTAAAAAGCATATACGCATAGCTCATAATTTGACATCTAACAAAAATTAACAACTCACCCTCACCTCGCACATCACAGGAGAGTAATTTTGTTGTCATGGTTACGGTTGTTGCTCCTCAAACGCCCCCCCCCCCCATGTTCATGTATTTCCTCACACCACTCCATTTAACAGCCAGGTGCAAAGCATCATGGGGCCCTTTATATATGGCTCTGTAAACCGTGACCTTTAACCCCCCCCCCCAATTGTCCACACTCTTAAGGACAGGACACTGTAAATTTCAAGGGCCTGTTTTGTGGACGTACGCAAAGCTCACAGATGACGGAACAGTGCGAGGATACGCCATAAGCCATGAAAGTTCAGCGTCATCAGCATAGTAACGTACATAGCAACAACCAGCTGCACACGACACACAACGCTACTCTACTCTGCTCCTCGTTTCCTCGTTCCCTAGTAGGGAATACTACCTTCATTTACTTCTCACCTACGGCACAAAATGATGGAAGTAGATTCAGGGAGGAGTCGAGGACAAGGGATACAGGGAAATTCCTAGTTCTCCATGCCCACAGAACACAGTGCAAAACCAAAGCAAGCCAGTGAATGTGGTGCACCAGTGGGAATTCAAAACCATAAATACATGTCTGGGACTTTTAAAATTATCTATACATATTAGCATAGATTTTACACAGATGTTTCATAGATTTTTTAAATATATTTCAATTGTTGATTGATAGCATCATGTCATTTTTTTGCTAGGTGTCTTCCAAAATAGATGATGAATCTCCAGAGATCTCTTGGTTGTAAATAAATAAATAAATAAATAGGTGCGCTGGTTTGGTACCTGTTTTCCCGCAGGTGCATCTGGTTAGCAGCGATGGAGCTCGATCTGAAAACGAGCTCATTCGGGCGTCCGTAGAGCATCATTTTAAAACCAGTCTCCCCCTTTCGACACGTCTTCTAACGGTCATCTCCTCCGCCTCCTCTACTTCTGATGTTTCATACAGAGCAGCAGTTCCCTACAATCATGATGCTGAAATGAAGAGTCAAGGAAAGGCCATTGGCGCATACAGTCACAATAGTACAAACACAATGTTAGGTCGTACTGTATGCATTCACTTTTTATGGATTAGCGTACAACGAAGACTACATTAATACTTTCAATTGTGTTTGTAGCCATGTTAGCTAACAACGTGGCTTCGCTGGCGCAGTCTATTACATTAGACTAGCGAATATTGTACTCGGCTCGATAAAATGAATGTTTTTATTCCAGCTGTCTAGCTAACGTAAGCTACTAATGGCTTAGTGAACACTACTAGACTATGCGTATAAACAACGAATGGCAAACTACTTATAATTGTTTTGGGCAACTTACGGCACGCACCTGCATCATTTCCCCCTCAGTTTTATAACTTTGGAGTCTGTAGGGAAAGAAACTTTAATACAACTACAACTTTAAGAGGAGCAGCGTGTACAAACCACCGACTGTTGAAAAAATACAAACACAGCGGGGAAACATTTTAACTGCTGCGGAATTTGAATTTCCGGAGATCACGCGATGCCCACAGTGACGTATGCGCTTTAACAAAGTATTGTGCTGCTGCGATTGATTGACAGGCCCACCGACGTGACGGGAGCGGCGCTCACTCCCCGCGGAATTTGATGTATTTCCTGTTTGGCTGTGTGTCTTTTGTCTTGCGGTTTCTCTCTCTCTCTCTCTCTCTCTCTCTCTCTCTCTCTCTCTCTCTCTCTCTCTCTCTCTCTCTCTCTCTCTCTCTCTTCTCTCTCTCTCTCTCTCTCTCTCTCTCTCTCTCTCTCTCTCTCTCTCTCTCTCCCCCCCTCTTTTTCTCACTGTTAAAATTCAGGAAAAATTATATTATTTTCAGTGAAATCATTAACTGTCCCTTAAGTGCAGGACCAATTTGGCCAAACTGTTTGAAAGTCACAGTACTGAAGCTTCATATCAAAATGCTGAGAGTGTTTCTGTATTTTTTGAAGGGTTAAGCTGGTCTTTGGTGCAAAATGAAGATGAGTGGTACTTTAGAATATCACAGCATCTTAAATGGAAATAATGAATCTTTTATTACTGTGATGATTTAAGGACGACTCACAATTTGAATATAAATTAATCTAATTTTAAAACCTTAGTTACAAAGAGTGAGAGTCAATTTAGACCCAATCTAAAATTAATGAAAGCATTTGAATGGAACGGAAAGGAATACGCTCCTGGTGACGCAAGTGTGCGTGTTTTAATAGCACAACCGTGTCCATTATCTGCTATTCCGTTTGAACGTTCAAATATTAAAATGTTTTGTTGTTTATATGGAAAATCCCAATTTATCATTTTAATTGAATAATGCTCATTTATCCGGACAGAAGTTAAGTGTCAACATTAAAATTTCAGTTTGGGAGATTTAGTTGGGAGTTGGACTTTTAGGTAAATTTTTCGATTTTTAAACTTGATAAACTCCTCAAAAGGATATTTGTTGCTTTTTTCAATGCATGACATAGTTTAATTAAAGAGTAGTGCATGCTTTCTGTCCATAGCTGTCACAATTCTTTAATTAGAAAAAAAACAGAAAAAACTTTTGGCTTCCCCCCTGCCTAGTTTCCCAGTGATTGCAACGGATTGGGTGTGATTCTCAACAATATCTTAGCATATAAACATAAGAGATGTAATTCAACAGCAGGTTTATTTAGTGGTGCTCAGAACGAATCCCGATAAGCAACACTTCCACACTCCGCGTGAACGCAATGCTGGGAAATAATGGGGTATTGTGTGAAACGCAGAACACGGTCATGGTGTGCTATGAAAGGATCTCGCCTGAGAGTCGTATCGACTAACAAGCACCACAGCTACCCCCCATTTCACATTAAAAAAAAAAAAAAGAATCCCTGCAATGTTTCTGAAAGACAACGTGGGTTTATTGCTTCCCACCCCCTCATGGCCCACCCTCCAACAAACCGCAAATGCAGACAGAAGCAAGATTTATAAAAGTTTTTTTTTTTTTTGTTTTCTCGCCACCAGCTTAACAAGGCCGAGCTGAGCTGAGCCGAGCCGTGCTGAGCCGAGCCAGACTAAGCTGGGGTGGGACAGAGATTCATGTGCGCGAGTGTGTGACACAAAGAACACCCCCCGCCCCCGCTGCCCCCCCCCATCCCCATACACCACTTTCCTCCCCCCCCCCCTTCCCCCCCCATTAGGGGGTCCCCAGGGGCCAGCGAGGGTGGGGGAGTGACCTGAGCTGTGGATGGGGGGGCCCTTTGTCACCAGGAGGAGGGGGGGAGGGGGGTGCAGAGGCGGTGGGGGGGGGGGGGGGGGGGTTCTGGGACCCCGCAGAGAGGGAAACACTCCACTCTCCGCCCCTCCGCCCCTCCCAGCCCCAAACGAAGGGAAAGAAGGAGAAGGAGGAGAGTGGAAAGAAAACGCATTACAGCCTCGCAAATCTCCCCCTGCCGCTATTGTTGTTGTTACGCCAAGGGCCCGCAGGAAGACCGCTTCCTCTCCGCGCAGACGTTTTCCGAAGCTTTTGTACGTCCGTCTGTCCCCCCCCCCCCCCCCCCCCCCCCCCCCCCCCCCCCGCACCGGTCACTCACCCTCCCGCGAGAGCGCGCACGTTTCATCTCCCATTCTTTCATTCTTCCATTCTTTCCGTTCCTCCCGTTCTTCTCCAGCCTCCCAGCCCTGCTGCTTCTCACTTAAGCACTTCTCTCTCTCTCTCTTTCTCTCTCTCTCTCTCTCTCTCCATAAAAGCCATTAATCTGCGCAATAATGCACGGGCTAAGCCTTATTTATTTTAGATAAACAGTATTTTGGAGGATATTAAACGGTGGAATGAGCTGATTAAGTTTGGGGAAGGGAACGCCGGCCCGCTAAGCCGAGCGGCCTGTTTACCGCCAGGAACCCCGAGGCCCGCGTTCGGAGTCGATTGACGCATCGACAGATCCGACTGTTTCTCTCCGCTCCCACAAAAAAGAGATTTTCTCTCTGTTTTCCTCTTTACATGCGTGGGTTTCGCCCCCAGAACAGAGCAGGTTCGCTCACAAACAACAGATTACAAAGAAGTAAAAAAAACAAAACAAAACAAAAACAAAAACAAAAAAGAAATTCAATAAAAGTACAAAAAGCAACAACAACAACGTGGTCCACATAAACTTCCTAAACTGTTACTGGGCCACAGCAATGTGCCATGAGCTCAAGACCGCGGATATAAATGCCCTGGGTGTGGATTTTCCCATGAGTCTGCAGATGAAGAGCTGATGTTTGATGTGTGCTGCGTTTGACATTCGTAGTGATGTTTTTTTTCCCCCTCTCTCTTCTCTTTTTCCTCGTAGTTTTCTCCAGTCGTGGTTTTGATAATTGGATTTTCAGGACACCTGTACGAGTGCACTCTACCTTGGGGATTATACCTCGCGATGGGTGAGTCGACTCTAATTACTATCACGCTGGGCCCCCCCCTCCCCAGCGCCCGACCCCCCCAGCGCCCGACCCCACGACCCTCAAGCACGCTAAATCAAACACTGCCCTCTCAACGGACTCGCTCTTCCACTCGTACGCCAACGCCACCGGACTGTTTTCCCAGAATTCCACAGCCTTGCCGTGGGAGTGAGTGGAGGTTCCTTGCTGTCCCGGTTCAACAGTCACTGAAGTTTCTCCAGGTTTATTTGGGGGGTGGGGGAGGGGTGGGGCAGGTTGAAACTGTACATGTGAAACACAGTTCGTGTTTATGAAGTCATGAAATGATAAAAGGGTGTAAATGGAGGGACTGGGAGGTGTGAAGGGCGGGTGAGACGTTTTAGTGTTCAATGTTTTTTTTTTTACCTGTGGCCTAACGCGCGATTGCTCCTCAAGGAGAGCCAATGGCAGCGGGGTTCTGCTGGAGAGCCAATGGCAGCGGGGTTCTGCTGGAGAGCCAATGGCAGCGGGGTTCTGCTGGAGAGCCAATGGCAGCGGGGTTCTGCCACAAAGGAAAGGATCACCTGGGCTCATGAGCTGGCAAAGAGAGAGAGCGAGAGCGAGAGAGAGAGACGTCTGTCGTCCAGGAGAAGCTCTCTGATTGGCAGAGAGGGCAGGACGGAGGTATTTACAAGGTGTCTGAGCAGGTAATTATCAGCGAGGACCCGTCAGCAGGAACTTCCCATGGTCACCTCAAAGTGAGGCTACGTAATGGGCCAGAGGCACCCATTCGACACGGCTGATTAGCAGAGAACAATGAGCCCAAACACAACCCACAGCACCACTCACTATGGTAACTGGAGCCCCAGGGCACTGGCTCCATACTCTTAACAAGGGGAGGGGGGGGGGGGGGGGGGGAGAGAGTGAGAGAGAGAGAGAGAGAGAGAGAGGGAGAGTGGGGGTATCTGTGTGTATGCATGTGTGTGAGTGTGTAGTGTGTATGAAAGAGAGAGAGAGAGAGAGAGAAAGAGAATGTTTGTGTGTGAGAGAGGGGGTGTGCAAGACAGAGAGAATAAGAGCAAGAGATGGGGTATGTGTGTGAGAAAGAGAAAGGGGGTGTGTGTGTGCGTGTGAGTGTGTGCGTGCATGTGTGTGTGTGTGATAGCGAAAGAGTCTGTAGTTTGCAACTTTGCACCCATCTGTGCCCCTAAAAATGAAGCGTAGCTCAGTAAGCCACACTTACCTGTACCTCAGCACCATCCTGGTCCACTGTGGAGCTATCAGACCCCTCACCTGTACTACTCTACACATCAAACCCCTCACCTGTATGACTCTACACATCAAACCCCTCACCTGTATGACTCTACACATCAAACCCCTCACCTGTACAACTCTACACATCAAAACCCTCACCTGTACAACTCTACACATCAGAACCCTCAGCTGTACTACTCTACACATCAGAACCCTCAGCTGTACTACTCTACACATCAACCCCCTCACCTGTACGACTCTACACATCAGACCCCTCACCTGTATGACTCTACACATCAAACCCCTCACCTCTACGACTCTACACATCAAACCCCTCACCTCTACGACTCTACACATCAAACGCCTCACCTGTACAACTCTACACATCAGAACCCTCACCTCTACAACTCTACACATCAGAACCCTCACCTGTACGACTCTACACATCAGACCCCTCACCTGTATGACTCTACACATCAAACCCCTCACCTCTACAACTCTACACATCAGAACCCTCACCTGTACAACTCTGCGCATCAGAATCTGTGCTGTTTGGGTCAGAGGGCAGTTGGTTGGCAGAGGAGCTCATTCAGACCACAGGGTTGGTGTCATTCAGACTGCAGGGTTTGTGTCATTCAGACTGTGGGGTTTGTGTCATTCAGACTGCAGGGTTTGTGTCATTCAGACTGTGGGGTTTGTGTCATTCAGACTGTGGGGTTTGTGTCATTCAGACTGTGGGGTTTGTGCCATTCAGACTGTGGGGTTTGTGCCATTCAGACTGCGGGGTTTGTGCCATTCAGACTGCAGGGTTTGTGTCATTCAGACTGCGGGGTTTGTGCCATTCAGACTGCAGGGTTTGTGTCATTCAGACTGCGGGGTTTGTGCCATTCAGACTGTGGGGTTTGTGTCATTCAGACTGCGGGGTTTGTGCCATTCAGACTGTGGGGTTTGTGTCATTCAGACTGCAGGGTTTGTGTCATTCAGACTGTGGGGTTTGTGTCCCAGCCCAGCCCACAGCCCGCAGCCCCATCCCTGATTACCATCCATGCTTATGATGGCATTTATGCGGCATATAGCGCCATTTAAATTAACGGCCCCTTCTACAGGCTGAATACGCCGTAATCTCAACTCTGCAATTAGTTCAAATGGCTAAGAGATCAAGTTCATTAGTGGGGGGGTTTTTTTTTTCCACAGAAGGTACTGCCATGCCCAAACATTCAATCTCCGCGGAAGGCATATCTCGTCGGACAAGCCGTCCTAAATTAGTTTCTGTATCAGTTAGACACTATTCCCCCACTTCTTTAAGCTCTCGCTTGATAGAAACCTCTAGAATATTTATTGTGGGGAAAAAAATAAATCCACAGACAGTCTTGTCCTTCAGTTAGATGTTCTGCTTCCCCTTCTTGTGTTTTTTTAATTATTTAATGCTATTTAAACATACTGGAGCAGACACTTCCAGTTAACCGGAAAGGGGCCTGAAATAAGTTACGCTTAATTGTATTTTATAAATTATAATGAGAGCCCATCAGAGTAAGCTCACTGTAATAAAATGATAAAACGGACAATTATGAAAAAATGGGGATTCTTAATTTTCTAAACAGACTCCAGAGGGTTTGCTTAAGCCGCCCCAGTTTTACCAGGTACTAGCAGTGTTGTTGCCTGTATAAATTCTTCAGTTTTTCTTCCTCGGTTATTTACGATTACTTTTTTTTATTTATTTATTTTTTTACATTTTCACGTAAGCAAACAATTATTAGTTCAAAGTATGCGCCTTTATATTTTATGTAAATACGAGCCCCGTGTGCTGTTTCGCAAAACGATTAAAATTCATGTCACAAGTGAATTAGGCTGCCATCATACGACGGGTTTCTACAACAAACTGGACGTCGTAGTTGGTCCCGTCTGCGGGAGAAGGTTTTAGCGGGGGTCCCCCCCCCGCGTGAACGGCCGTGCGGTGCGCCTGTAAATCAGTAACTGTCTGCCTTTGCGGTGATGATATGGCTCGCGCTGGTGTTTGCGGTCCCCGCTGTGACTTCCTTTAAACGTTAAGATAACTCTTCTGGCGAGCGGAGATAGCGACTCTCATCGCCGCGAAAAGCTGCTTAAAACTCCCAATCACGCTGTTTTGTCTTGGGAAATGGCATTTGCGCAAAGACGCACGCGCGTGCGCACACGCGCTGCACAGACACACCTGTGGGGCCGGACCTGTTCGCCTCCCTCTCCCCGGCCAGTTGAGCCGGTCCCTCGGTGGCCGCCGCGTATTGTGTTCGGATGTGCCGTCTGCCAGCCAGCTCGAGCCGCCGCTCGTTGACATCGCCATGTCAACAGCACGCTCGCTGCACGGCTGTTGTTGTTCTTCTGCAGACGCGAAAGCGCGACGCCCGCCAAAACGTCTGGCAGAGGCAAATATGATTTTTTTTTCTTGGTGTAGGGGCTTACAGACGTGAGATTAATTCTTGCCTACTTTGCTATTCCGGGAGGATTTGCCGCTTTTCTCTACACCATACTCAGCTTCAGTGATCTGACCCATTAAGCGATGAAAGCGTTTTCACATTGTCTTGTAGGTAGACAGGTTTAATTACTTGTTCAGGACACTGAGAGTTTCTTTAAAGAGCACCTGGCTCTGTTCTCTGAACAAAATATTAAACCCATAGCATATATCTGTAATATAACATCTATTAAATGTTTCCTGTGGGAGAAATATAAACGGAAAGTAAATGGTTCTTCTTAGCGGACAATATTCAGTATTATTGGATTGGTCAGCCAATCGCTTTTCCTGGGTTTCCGGTCTCATTGAGCAACAAAGCGACAACGAATTTCCAACTTAATAAATATGGCGGCAATAATAGCACTGACATACAGACAGAAAAGACACAAGATAAAAACATTGATTTTGCCTTGAACTTTTTAATTATACTTATATGGTTAACATGTTTAGAATGATTCGCAAACACACACATGGTGTGAACAGCACATGCAGGTATGTTCACTGAAGATATACACTGACTGCTCACCTGCTGTTTTACAGGTCTGTAGGTCCAAGGGCTTCAGAAGAACCAATCACACCTCAGCTGGACCTGACACTGACTGGAAAAGAACCAATCACAGCTCAGAGCGTCCCAACACAACCTGTGGCATCAACATACAGTGGGACAACTGGAGCAAGTGTGTACTTTAAGAGTGTGTTTGGAAATGTAATGTGCGTGTACGCGTCTGTGTGTGTGTATGTATGTGTGTGTGTGTGTTTATGTATGTGAGTGTGTGTATGTGTGTGAGTGTGTGATATATATATGTGTGTGAGAGAGAGTGTATGTATGAGAGTGTGTGCATGTGTGATATATATATGTGTGTGTGAGAGAGAGTGTATGAGAGTGTGTGCGTGTGTGATATATATATGTGTGTGAGAGAGAGTGTATGTGTGTGAGTGTGTGTGTGTGTGATATATATATATATGTGTGTATGAGTGTGTGTGTGTATGATATATATGCGTGTGAGAGAGAGTGTATGAGAGTGTGATATATATATATGTGTGAGAGAGAGTGTATGAGAGTGTGTGCGTGTGTGATAAATATATATGTGTGTGAGAGAGAGTGTATGTGTGTGAGTGTGTGTGTGTGTGATATATATATGTGTGTGTGAGTGTGTGTGTGTATGATATATATGTGTGTGAGAGAGAGTGTATGTGTGAGAGTGTGTGTGTGTGTGTGATATATATATATATATGTGTGTATGAGTGTGTGTGTGTATGATATTTATGTGTGTGAGAGAGGGTGTATGAGAGTGTGTGCGTGTGTGATATATGTGTGTGTGTGAGTGTGTGTGTGATATATATATATGTGTGTGAGAGAGAGTGTATTTGTGTGAGTGTGTGCGTGTGTGATATATATGTGTGTGAGAGAGAGTGTATTTGTGTGAGTGTGTGTGTGTATGATATATATGCGTGTGAGAGAGGGTGTATGAGAGCGGCAGTAGGGGGTTCTGTAGAGCAGTGGCGCTCACACTGATAACCTGAGCTGATTATATACCGCGTACATGATTGCGCTGGATAGCCCTGATTTATCTCTGCTCTCCGCGCTCCAGGGCCGCCCCGCTCTCAGCCAGGCCTCGTCACCGCCGCCCCGCTCTCAGCCAGGCCTCGTCACCGCGCAGCGCTCGCGTGCTATCACCACAGCCGCCTGAGGCGACGAAGCTGCGTCCCCGTCACCTTCCTCTGTTCCTCCCTCCCGCCTCCGCCTCCGGGGTCTGCTTTCTCATCCGCAGGTACCGCAGGTAACGCAGGTGTCCCTCTCACACACGTCCTCCTTCTTTCATTTGTTTCATGGTTCCGCTGTGATTTCCGCTGTGAAGCTGTGGATCTTCTTCTTCTTTTTTTTACACACTGGCAGCCATGTTGGATGTTCAAAAGGCCCTTCTCTACATCAGCCAATCAACGGTGGTCTGGAAGGAAACGGAGGGAGGGCGACTTCCATAAATTTGGTGGGTTTTTTTTAACATAATGAAATTTAACTTACTGCCCACACTTTCAAGGAAATGCTATATACTGAAATATTTAGCAAATATGTGAACTTTTAAAAATGATATATGTCACAGCACTGTATTTTAAAAAATATATATTTTTTCAATATCTAAAAGTGTTAATAATGAGTATTTTCCATTCCCATATATTGTGAAGGCAATATCTTTACGATATCTTTTATTTAAATATATATTTTAGTATATTCATATAAATTGGTCTTGTTCCCAATAAAAAAAAAACTTTTCTGTAAAGTTGCTAAGTTTCTGGGACTATTTTCTGCTGTAAATATACTGTTAAGATGTTTGTTTGTTAACGGCGAGCGCTGTTGTTATTATTATTTAGCGGGTTGACCGCGGGGTCAGGCGAGCGCGGGCCGTGAAAACAAACGATTAATTTGGCGCGGAGGTGTGTAACAGGATGAGGCCTCCGCGGGGCCGGAGCCTTTGTCCGGCGGGAATTAACCGCGGCGGGTCATGTGTCACTGGGCGCTGACCCCGGCGCATTCAGCCCGCCGTGCCCCCGTCCGCCGCGGCCCGGGGGGGTCACGCGCAGTCACAAACCCGCTCCTCGTCCTCCCCGATCCGCCCTCCCCGCCCTCCCCGCCCTCCCCGTCCTCCCCGTCCTCCTCGTCCCTGACCGGGGCAGCACTGCTCCGACAAACAAAGCACGAACATTAACATTTATACAGCTGGATATACACTGAAGAAGCACAGGTTAAGTACCTTTGCTCAAGGGTACAATGGCAGCGTCCTACCGGGGAATCGAACCTGTGACCTTCAGGTTACAAGGCCAATTTGCTAACCCATAATCCTACACTGCTGCCCCAAAAGCCAGTTCCACAGTGGCTTTGGCGTCTCTGGCGGACGCCGCGCCCGCTCACCCGTCTCAATGTAAGGCCTCGGGTACGACACGCTGAATAAAACATCAGCCAGGATTGGCTGTTAAAATGAATAAAACATCTGCCCCTCCCCAGGATTGGCTGTTAAAATCTATGCGTTACGCAGCACAGTCCCCAGCTTACAGCTCTAGTCCAGGAGTCACAGCATTCAGCAGAACTCTGAACTCTAACTCTGCTCACTCCGGATACAGTGCAGAATCAACACTCGCTACGCACCATGTTTAGCACGTATACGTAAATCTTACAAATAAAGTGAAAAACGGAACTGAAATCAGGGCTCCCAACAAACCAGAATCAATGTCAGGGCTATAATGGTGATCTCAGGTCTGGCCCACAGTGAAAAGAATTGGTTTTCCACGGCAGGTGTAAAAAAAAAAAAAAAAGCTCCCTGGCTTTCTACAAACTCATGCCTTTCAATCTCGACAGACCAACCAAACCGTGCCATGCTATTTTTTTTTCTCTTAACTGATTGGTTGAGGGGGGTGGGGGGGGGGGGGGTGAGGGTGGGGGGTGCAGAGCAGATGCCCTGTAGGGCGGAAGCCAGAATTAAAACTTCAATCCAAACCTTGCGCGAGACTCAATTTCATCCGTGACCCAGCATTATCGAAATGAACGGGGGGGCGGGGGGGGGGCGAGCCGTGTCCTTTCTCCCGCCTCCTCGCCAGCCCCTCTGGCCTCCGCCTGAACCGCAAGCTGTTCGGAGCGCCTCGTCCCGCACACACAGGGGCCTGCTTCCCACTCCTCCGACCCTCTCTCCTCTCCTCTCCTCTCCCAAAGTCATCTCCCCAAAAACCCTCACCCTCAGGGAGGCATTCAGGCACTTTCAATCTGCGGCGTAAAGAATGAAATAAAACGATGGCTGGAATCTGCGGCAGTGGCGTCATGCGTAGCCCGCGGGCGTTGGCTGCGTCTCCCGGCCTCTCGGTACCTGTGTGACGCTTCAGTGTGTCATAAAATACCCACACGGAAAAACTGCTGGCCTCAGGGCATCTGCAACTGCCGTAGAGGACACCGAAATATGAGGCCGATTTAAAGAAAAGAATAAACACAAAACCCCTTCTCGCCTCTTCTTACGCAGAGCACAAAGTAAATTTGTCATTTTTGATCGAAAATGTTAAAATGTTACATTTATCAGACTTAATTATTATCAAAATGAACTCATAGTATCTGGAGGATAGGCACCATTCCAGTGGATTAGTTACAAAAACTAGTATATATTTTTTTAAGCGTTACATAAAACTCAGCATCCACAAGCTTGAGATCTGCGGGGGAAAAAAACGCACGTGAAAAGGTCCTTTCTGTATAAATGTGAGTTTTGATATCACAGGAGCTGTGACCTCTGACCCCTGTGACAGCAGCAGCAGCAGCGCAGGCTTAGAAACATCCTTTCAGAGGACAGATGACGGAGCACATTCTTGCGGGAGCCGTGGGGCCTCTGGGGCCATACTGGGCCACACTGGGGCCACACAGGGCCACACGGGGCCACTCTGGGCCACACGGGGCCACACGGGGCCACTCTGAGCCAGCTGTGCGTGGAGCTGTGACAGAACCTGTTTTGAAACAGAAGTGCTCTCAGGCTGTTTGGGGGGAACAAATCTAATCATAACCTGGTCTCCCAGTCCAAAATGGGAATCCAGGAATCTTCCGCGACATTCCGGAAAGGTTCTACATGGGCTGGGGCTGTCCGACTCTCCCTCTTAATGAGCCGAGGGCCTGGTTGACACGGTTACGCAGCGGAGTTCCGTGGCGCGTCACAGACATCTTTGTAGTCCTCAGATCCTATCTGCAGCACCGAGTCCCACTGACCTTCTGCTGCGGCACACAGACAGAGTGAATGGGAGGCGTCCGGCTCCTCTCTCCACTGGGTAATCTGAACTGCCCTGAAACGGGAGAGAGAAACCACCCGGCAACTCACGTCTGAGGGCTTTTATTAAAGACGCTGAGAAACCTCTCTGTATCCCAGCTGTGAAGCGCTTGCTGAAACTCCAACTGCAAGAACAACAAATGTGAAAATGGTTCTGATTTTTTTTATGGGTGGAAGGTAATCGCAATGATTTCACTGGATATATGCGCAGAAAATATGTGGAATAGACACTCTTTTTGACCGATTCTTTTTGGAACAAATACACATAACTACGGTGGGTCCGAAACACACAACCTCTAGTTCAGAAAAATTATAGCTCAGATTATGTCCATTAATGTTATGTACCCTGGTGAATATGTGTTAATAGTCTTGTTTTGCAAGGCCTTAAACTGATGGCCATTCAGCCCATCTTGACTCATAATTTGCTTGCAGACTAGAGATCATCCAGCACTGCTTTAAGCCTGGACATGAACACCCAGAGAGCCTCTGTTTCACCGATTACACTACCTGACAGGTCATTCCATTGCCTTGGAAACGGTGCTTAAAATAAAATAAAAAATACTTCCTGAAATCAGTGAGGAAGCTGCCTTTAATTAATTTCCACATACGAGCTCATTGTTCTGCTGTCAGAACCTCCCCCCCTCAAAAATCCTCAGCAGTTTACTTTGTCTATCCATTTAATGACTTTTTAAAAAACCACAATCGCATCCCAGAAAGGTTAAACGAAAAATGAATGCCAGCCTCGCTCCGTGCGACAGCCCCAAGGACGCGGGTCTCGTCCCGTCCAGTGGTGCTGGTCCCGTCCGGTGGCGCTGGTCCCGTCCCGGTGCTGGTCCCGTCCCGGTGGTGCTGGTTCCGTCCCGGTGCTGGTCCGGTCCGGTGGCGCTGGTCCCATCCCGGTGCTGGTCCGGTCCGGTGGCGCTGGTCCCGTCCCGGTGCTGGTCCCATCCCGGTGCTGGTCCGGTCCGGTGGCGCTGGTCCCATCCCGGTGCTGGTCCGGTCCGGTGGCGCTGGTTCCGTCCCGGTGCTGGTCCGGTCCGGTGGCGCTGGTTCCGTCCCGGTGCTGGTCCGGTCCGGTGGCGCTGGTCCCATCCCGGTGCTGGTCCGGTCCGGTGGCGCTGGTCCCGTCCCGGTGGCGCTGGTCCCGTCCCGGTGGCACTGGTCCCATCCCGGTGCTGGTCCGGTCCGGTGGCGCTGGTCCCGTCCGGTGGCGCTGGCCGCCCGCTGCTGGCACCGGAAACGCCAACAACCCTCAGCGCCGGCCCAGCACACGAACCGGCGCCAACTTCCCAGCTGGGAGGAGCGGGTTTTGGGAGCGCGGTGAGGAGCGCGGTGAGGAGCGGGCCGGGGGCCAGCCGGGCCCTCCACTCCGGAGTGCTTAAAGGCCGGCGGGGGCGGAGCCAAAACCGTAAAGAAAAAAAGAGGAGAAGGAGATGAAAATGCCACATGGCAGAAGGCCACACGCTAACCTCATCCCTCCGTCCGCCCAAATCCCCTTGTTTTTTCTCCTTCTTTTTTCCTGCTGGTGCCACTTGTGATCTAGCTCTTACAGTAACACCGTTAGTAATAATAAAAAATGGCTGGAAACACCATTTCCCGTACGTACGTCTCCCCCCCCCCTCATCTTTCTGAAAGCTTTACTGGGCCTTAATGTTTATGGCCTTCTGCATTAATTACGAATTAGCTTCACTCCAGTAGATGAAATACCCAAACTGATCACGGCTGGAAATTTTAGGCCCAGTGATAAATTTGACATTTATATAAAAAACCAGGACCTGATAACGTGCAGTGTTCTTTTTTTTTATCCCTCGATTATTGTTTGATGAGTACGGAAGTAGAAAAACAAAAAAAAAAAAGAGAAAGAAGCAGGTATTTAGAAGGACAAGCCATGAAGAACAAGAGGCTCTTGAGTTTAATGAAGCAGGCGGGGATTAAGCGTGTTTCCTGTCTCTAATCTGGAAATTAGCCATCAGATGCCGCGGGGGAAAGGGGAGACGGCCTTTCAGATGTTAACCCTTTAGCGGGTTTGTGCTCTGGAGCTCCGGGCCTCAGCCGTGGTTCTGTGACCGGTGGATCGGGCCCGCCTCCGCCTGCCAGAACCCGGGTTCCGTCAGAGGACTGGACCCAGAACGGCGCAGGTCAATCCATCCAGGTTCCTTTAGCAGATCGCAACCACGTTGGTGCAGTAGAACCCAGGTTCTCTCAGCAGATCATGAACACATTGGCCCAGTAGAACCCAGGTTCCTTCAGCAGATCATGAACACATTGGCCCAGTAGAACCCAGGTTCTCTCAGCAGATTGTGACCATGTTGGCCCAGCAGAACCCAGGTTCTCTCAGCAGATCATGAACACATTGGCCCAGTAGAACCCAGGTTCTCTCAGCAGATCATGAACACATTGGCCCAGTAGAACCCAGGTTCTCTCAGCGGATTGTGACCATGTTGGCCCAGCAGAACCCGGGTTCCTTCAGCAGATCTGTCAGCAGATCGCGACCACATTGGCCTAGTCGCGTACCCAGGTGCAGGACAGCGCCGCCCTGGTGCATGTTGGGGGACAGTGCCACCCTGGTGCATGTTGGGGGACAGCGCCGCCCTGGTGCACGTTGGGGGACAGCGCCGCCCTGGTGCACGTTGGGGGACAGCGCCGCCCTGGTGCACGTTGGGGGACAGCGCCGCCCTGGTGCATGTTGCGGGACAGCGCCGCCCTGGTGCATGTTGGGGGACAGCGCCGCCCTGGTGCATGTTGGGGGACAGCGCCGCCCTGGTGCACGTTGGGGGACAGCGCCGCCCTGGTGCATGTTGGGGGACAGCGCCGCCCTGGTGCATGCTCAGGGATAGCGCTGCCCTGGTGCACGTTGGGGGACAGCGCCGCCCTGGTGCACGTTGGGGGACAGTGCCACCCTGGTGCATGTTGGGGGACAGTGCCACCCTGGTGCATGCTCAGGGATAGCGCTGCCCTGGTGCACGTTGGGGGACAGCCCGGTTGCTCCCGGTTGCTCCGCTCTCGGGCATCGCCGTTGAGTTCCCATTCATGGAATGCCACTAATGAGAGTGGAAATGTCAGCTAGGATCCGCTGGCGGTGCGGACGGGACGCCACACAAAGCCCTTTCATCCCCCCCGGCCCCCTTTCCCCCGCACCCCCTCTCCAATCCCTTTCACACACGCAGGCAGAAAGCAGCTATTTGCTTGTAGATTATTTTTAGTAAAGTACAGACGGTCTTTATTGTGCTGGTGCGGCAGTGTGAGGGGGTGGTGGTGGTGGGGTGGGGGGGATGGTGGGGTTGGGGGGGGACTGCTGGTATCCTTGGTGCATGGAATTGATTGCCAGTGGGAATGTTGTTCCCAAGCTGGGAAAACACGGGTCCGCTAATGCCACGCACGCAATCCTTGGACCGCGCCGCTGCTCCTGGGAACGTCGGCCCACGTTCCAGCGAATTTCCGTAATGAGGAATAACGCGGCGGCCTTAATTACGTTAGCCTTCAGAGCGGCGGCGGCAGCTTGCTCACATTAGCTTCTGACGCGTAACGCCAAACGGCTTCCCCTGTACTGCCCGCGAACACGGAGAGACGGAGAGAACACGGAGAGAGGGAGAGAACACGGAGAGAGGGAGAGAACACGGAGAGAGGGAGAGAACACAGAGAGAGGGAGAGAACACGGAGAGACGGAGAGAACACGGAGAGAGGGAGAGAACACGGAGAGACGGAGAGAACACGGAGAGAGGGAGAGAACACAGAGAGACGGAGAGAACACAGAGAGACGGAGAGAACACAGAGAGAGGGAGAGAACACAGAGAGACGGAGAGAACACAGAGAGAGGGAGAGAACACAGAGAGAACTCAGTGAAAGCAGGGGGGCTTTCCTTCGCCACTGAATCCTGACTGACAGAGAGGAAGGGGAAGGCGTTTAATGCACAACACCGTGAAGAAGCAGGCTGCGCCCAATATCGGCTCCTAAGTGACCTAAAATATGATCTATTTACCCCCCCGTCAGACCTGACAGGAAGGAAACGGCGAGGTTTTGTGCCGTGTAACGTTAGACGGGACGACCTGTCGGAACGAAGCCGACGCCCCCGAGAATGGGGTTCCGTGCGTGCCTAAGCCCCGCCCACTGAGTCATCCTGGGCTTCAGTCCTGGCTCCACAGGAAGTGAGGCGTGTTCAGGGGGCCTCGGGGTTTGGCTCAGCAGGAGGCCCGTAGCCTTGGTGAGTAATGGAATAACCTCCCAGAATTCTGGGACTGCAGCCTCAACAGGTGACTTCAGGTGTGTGTGTGTGGGGGGGGGTATTTTCCCAGGAAGTGACTGAATGGCCTCAGGTACTGCCCACGGGACAGAACCCCAAAAAAAGACAGAACGCACCTGTCCTATGGCACCGGAACCCAGAATAAGCTGTGAATCCCGATGCAACAAAAAATTGTCCGCATGTATTTTAAATAAATGTATGAATGGACATCATCAGATATACAAAACGTCAACGCTTTCAGTTTCCCAGTGTGAATGACAGTTGGGATGTCATGGCATTACCTTGCATTGCAAGAATAGAGAAAAATGTGTGGGAAAATCTCAACCAGCACAGCTCTCACAGAAATTTTAGGGCGACCAAGTGCTTATTTCTAATAAGCTGCATACTGGCGGCAGCTCTAAGGTCCAGCAATTTATTAAAGGATGCAGCTTTTTAATATCTCTTCTTTCCACTTCTGTCTTTTCTGTGTTTTCTCATGAGCTGTGCGTCATCACAGAAAAATGGCCTTTTTTTCTGGACGTAAGACTCAGGTCTCTGTGAGAGGCCAATTTTCCGCTCTCTCGTCCTGGCGCTCGCTGTGGGTCGCCTTTCGCTGAGTGACGGCCGCAGACGGAGGTCGAGGAGAGAGAGAGGCGGAGCCTGCTCCGGGAGCCTGGCTGAGGCCCCGCCCCCTCCACCCATTCCTGTTCGCTCACAGGTGGAGCTAAAAAAAGCCGCTACCTCCACCTTTTGTCCCTCCGCCTGGCCCAGGGTTATTTTTGCAGGGACGCAAAAGAAAAGGAACCTTGAAGAGACACCTGAAAACCTGCATCAACTCTTCTGGAAGGGCCGGGGTTCCGTGCCTGTCGCTACCTGTCTCAGGTAAACAGAACGCGGAGCAGGGAGGCGGGGGTGGGGGTTGGGCGAGCTGCACACCTTGTCGGTCACACACTGAGCAAACTCTCGCCAGGTGTGCACGCGAAGCAAAGTCTCCGTCAGCGTCCTGCCAGGCAGAAGATGTTTATCCAATTTGTCAAGATGATCTCTTCCCAAACACACACGCCCGGACCAGGGTCTAAAATAGTCGGTCTCAAACACACACACCCGGACTGGGGTCTGAAGAGCAGCCCCAAACACACACACACCCAGACCGGGGTCTGACCAGCCCAACTCAAACACACACACACCCGGACTGGGGTGTGAACACACACACACCCGGACTGGGGTGTGAACACACACACCCGGACTGGGGTCTGAACACACACACACCCGGACTGGGGTGTGAACACACACACACCCGGACTGGGGTCTGAACACACACACACACCCGGACTGGGGTCTGAACACACACACACACCCGGACTGGGGTCTGAACACACACACCCGGACTGGGGTCTGAACACACACACACCCGGACTGGGGTCTGAACACACACATCTGGACTGGGGTCTGAACACACACACACACCCGGACTGGGGTCTGAACACACACACCCGGACTGGGGTCTGAACACACATACACCCGGACCGGGGTCTGAACACACACACACCCGGACTGGGGTCTGAACACACACCCGGACTGGGGTCTGAACACACACACACCTGGACTGGGGTGTGAACACACACACCCGGACTGGGGTCTGAACACACCCGGACTGGGGTCTGAACACACACACACACACACACCCGGACTGGGGTCTGAACACACACACACACACACACACTCCTGGGTCGGGGTCTGAACACACACACTCCTGGGTCGGGGTCTGAACACACACACTCCTGGGTCAGGTTCTGAACACACACACTCCTGGGTCGGGGTCTGAACACACACACTCCTGGGTCAGGTTCTGAACACACACACTCCTGGGTCGGGGTCTGAACACACACACTCCTGGGTCAGGTTCTGAACACACATACTCCCGGGTCGGGTTCTGAACAGCCTGGCTGGGACCCGGCTCCTCTCCTCCATCTGCCTGCAGTGTCGGTCTCCTCCCCTCGCTCAGCACTAATTACATCTCTCCTCACTGCTTTATCCAGCCGGCTCATTCGCTGGGAACCTTTTTTTTTTTTTTTTTCTAAGGTTTAAATCTGAGCTCATCCCTTTTCAAACAGATCAACCACCACGTTTCACACATTTAGACTCATTAATGGAGCTGTTATCTGTTTTTTTGGGGGGGATTAATGCTGTCCTAATGATGTTGGTTTCACGGAAATACAAAATGGCACGCGAATTAGCATAAATAACACACATGCGGAAATACACACACTCGCATACACACACACGCATACACACAAATCGTAGATGAAGTAAAAAAAAATCCTGAAGAGTATGGTAAAACTGCTCATCTTGTAATGAATCTTTTTATTTGACATGGTTGGGATTATATTAAAAGGATTTTGTGGGAATATTTACATGCACTTAATGATTCACACGCTTTATATTTATAGGGATTTTAATTTATCAACTGATATCACCTTCAAATAATAGCATTTATAATCTGAACATCTGGAATTTTGTAATTACACAGCAAGGGCAAGAGCACATTTCTAATTTAAGACAACGTCTATAAAACTAAATGTGTAGAATTTCTCAAGACTTAGAAAACCGATGAAAAGTCTTGGAAATCGTCTTCAAAGCAAGAAGTCTCTGGGAACTTTCTGCAAAAAAAAAGAGAGAGAAGTAGTGGGTCCTGTAGAAATGTTCTTAAAAACTCAGAAGAGAATTCCCTTTCCGTCTGAAAAACAGCGTTGCGTGGAATGCGAGCGCTCAGAACCCTGGGCGGACGCGCAGGCTGGCGGTGCTGAAGGTATCGCAGCTTTACGCAATCAGGTGAAAAATCACCAGCAAACAGAGGCCAAGAGCCGATAAGAATCCAGAAGGTAAACAGCGAATTCCAGCTAATGGATAAATCACTGGGGAAAGATCAGGTCTAAGTACACACCCCGAGTTCAGAACCGACTCCACTGCATTTTAACGGCTCCGACCAAATTTTCCATTCGCTCACTGCATTTCCATAGCGAGAATAATTTAAGAAATGTTTGTTGTTTTAGTAAAAAAATATTTAGTTGCGGTGTTTGTACAGCACTTATACGGCTTTCATATGAACAATAGAATGGATTAGAATGAAACTGAGAATGAACGAGAAACTCTTGGCATTTGCTGGAGTCTGGTTCTATGAGAGAACAGCCAACAGTGCATGAAGAATTCTCATTAGGGCAGTCTGCGGACAGAACGTCCAATTAAACGCGTTTCCCGGGGTTTGATTCTGTCGCTGTCAAACAGATCCTCCACGGGAAGGGGCGTCACCATTGTCTCCCTTGCCCGACCCAGGACTGACCCGGGTTTGACCCAGGCCTGACCTGGGCCTGACCTGGGCCAGCGCTGCAGCAAGCTTAAGGCATGTCCAGGGCTTTTTCTGACAGGATGAAGGTGTCTCCTGTTGATCTCACACTTCCACGTTTCTGTACCGTAAGCTGATCGTGCCATGCATATCATCTGACTAAGTGAGTTAGTATCATTGCTAAACTCTGAAACGCATGCAATTACTTTTTCGAAAAAAAAACTCTAAACATATTGGACTAGAAAATTATAAAGTCTGATTTCTCAAAGCTATGGAACCAGCAGATAAACCGTAAAAAGCTCTCCATGTTCTGTTGTGCCTGCGTTTATGTACACAAGTAAATCTGTGTTTAATGATGTGCTTTCATGCATGAAGGAACAGTTCATAAACAGGCACTAAAAATGATGACAGGTAAAATAATGTCAGCTTTAAGGACTGCAAACTCATATCTACAATGATAAGATTGTTGTTTATTTACACACAAGTAAAGGTAAAGGTGATGTTAAAATTTACAATTACAATCTGGTGTTTAGTAGATGTTCTAATAGCAGCACAGCATCAGGAGTGTACATTCAACACTGACAGGGCCAACGATTAACCTTCTGAGTGCCATGAAAACAGTAAGTGCTTTGACAGTAAGGAATAGATAACAAAACATACATATGCGCTGAGTGGAAATGTTTCGAGAATTTTTTAATTCTTAAAGGCTTGCGAGCATTAAGTAATAATGACAACAGAAGTATGCGATTCAGGAAGTGGGTACTTGGGTTTAACCCCACCTCTTGGTTGCCCATGAGTGGCAAAATTCCGAACTTCCGGGGATTCCAGATGCCTGAACCTGCAGGTGGGGGGCCTGGGGGGCACAGGTGAAGTTTCACAAAAAACTCCCATCACCCAGGTATCACCTGCGGCCTCACCCGGTGTCTACCTGCCCAGACTGCCCACCTTCAGCCTGAACATTTCTATCAGAGGAGACAGGTACGACACAAGCACACAAACACACAAGAGCTTTTTCACGCCTTGCCCACGTATTACTGGTGTTCACAGACACTTAGGAGGTCTGAAAACACAGGCTGGCTCCGCCTGTTGTGGAGGAGGATGGATGTTTGTCCTAGGCCCCGGAGAGGCCCAAGCAGCACAGTCTGCGCGACGGGGGGGGGGGGGTCCAGACAGCCAGTACCGCCGGCTGCTGACTGTAGCTTTAGCAGCAGACCGGGACTAAACAGGAGAACACCCACAGGCAGCCCGGCGGCTTTATCAGCGGGGGACCCGCCTATCGCGCACAGATTGTTTTCACATGCCCAATCGCTTTATCTCCCCGCCACCGCGCGCGATGCCGGCTCGCCCAGCCGCCGTGCTGACAACATGCTACAACACACGGGAAAACACTCGCTGGGAGAGACAGGGCTGCGGGACTCCTGTGAGTATTCCTGAACGCTCCGGGATGTGAGTATTCCTGAACGCTCCGGGATGTGAGTGTTCCTGAATGTTCCGGGATGTGAGTTTTCCTGAATGTTCCGGGATGTGAGTATTCCTGAATGCTCTGGGATGTGAGTATTCCTGAACGTTCCGGGATGTGAATATTCCTGAATGTTCCGGGATGTGAGTATTCCTGAACGCTCTGGGATGAGAGTATTCCGGAACGCTCCAGGATGTGAGTATTCCTGAACGCTGCTCCGGGATGTGAGTATTCCTGAATGCTTCCGCCCGCTCTGTCTGTGCATCCTCCCGTCCAGATTCTCCCATTTTTTATCCTGCGTCCTGGAGGATTCCCCAGCAGCGGCTTCGGAAAACACACCGGCTCAGCGGCATTCCTGATTCCTGATTTCCTCCTCCGCAGTCAGGAGGGTTATGGCTGTGTTTCTGTTCTTTATTTGCTGGGGAGGCACCCTCACTTACATCCCATAATGCAGTTCAGAGGCTACATTTTCACTGTGTGTGTGCGCATGAGCATTTGTGGGTGAATGTTTGGGTGTGTGTGTGAGTGAGTACACATGCATCTGTGTGTGTGTGCGTGCATTCATGCATGTGTGAGTGTGTTTGCATGTGTGGATTAATGTTTGGGTGTGAGTGTGTGTGTGAGAAAGAGAGTGAATGCACATGTGTGTGTGTGTGTGTGTGTGTGTGTGCTTGCATCTGAGAGTGAGGAACACACAAGCAGTGTGCAGGAAGAAACGTAGTCGTCATTCCAGTGGTTTCTGAACGTCCTCGTCTCTTATCGTTCTGAAGGAAAGCCTGGCCTGCTCGGCCTGCTATGTTTACCAAGCACAGCATTCCTCAGGCCTTACCTGCAGCTTTACCTGAGGATTCTTACCTGGAGCACAGAGACCAGACGCAGAGACCAGTCCAGCCATTTCACATGCGCACTGCCACAGACTGCCTTAGAGCAGCATGCACAACCGACTGTGCACAAAAAAACTGCGCTAAAACTTTGTCTTTGAAACGTGACTACGAAATATTTGTACCCAAACATAGCCGAATAGCAAGTAATTAAGAAATAAATACGAAACTAATGAGATAATGTTTGCTTGGTTTGTTCTAGATAACTTAGATCACTCCCAGGCACTGAATGACAAGTATTTCTCTTTACAGAGCATTTCTGATTCCTTGGGGGGGTGATAACCGATGCTTGGGGGGGTGGGGGGTGGGGGGGTTATAACCGATGCTTCAGCTGGGGACCCCGGGGCTGTTTTCCTGTGTTTCTGGCACAGCCGCCCCACTTCACTGAGCCATCTCCTCATCTGCGTGAGTTGTTAGGGGTTACCAAAGGCAGCTGATTGCTAAATTGTTTAAAAGCAGGAAATCAGCCTCTTTTCATTAGTTCCTGGAAACGCGGGAGAGAAACCCCCTGCTTCCGCGGCTCCTAATTAACCGGGCCTGTGCCTCCGCTGCTCCTCGTGAGCCGCCTATTAATGCGCCGCGAACCGGCACCGAACCCGCAGCCCCTCCGCCAAGCCCAAACACTGCCGAACCGGTACCGA
This sequence comes from Anguilla anguilla, assembly GCF_013347855.1. Taxonomy (NCBI): domain Eukaryota; kingdom Metazoa; phylum Chordata; class Actinopteri; order Anguilliformes; family Anguillidae; genus Anguilla; species Anguilla anguilla. The sequence goes on along the minus strand of NC_049204.1, from coordinate 1,905,541 downwards.
ACCCGCAGCCCCTCCGCCAAGCCCAAACACTACCGAACCGGCTCCAAACCCAACATCCCCTCCACCAAGCCCAAACACTGCCGACCCAGCACCGAACCCAACATCCCCTCCGCCAAGCCCAAACACTGCCGACCCAGCACCGAACCCAACACCCCCTCCGCCAAGCCCAAACACTGCCGACCCAGCACCGAAACCAACATCCCCTCCACCAAGCCCAAACACTGCCGACCCAGCACCGAACCCAACACCCCCTCCACCAAGCCCAAACACTGCCAACCCAGCACCGAACCCAGCAGCATGTAATATAATGCTATATAATGTAATGTAATGCTTTATAATGTAATGTAATGCAATATAATGTAATGTAATGCTATATAATATCATGTAATGCAATAGAATGTAATGTAATGCTATATAATGTAATGTAATGCTTTATAATGTAATGTAATGCAATGTAATGTAATGTAATGTAATGCATTGTAATGTAATGCTATATAATGTAATGTAATGCAATGTAATGTAATGTAATGCAATGTAATGTAATGTAATGTAATGCATTGTAATGTAATGCTATATAATGTAATGTAATGGCTGATCAGAAGGGCTGAGACCCTTCAGTCTTCAGCAGCTAAGAGCTGAGCGCTTCACTTCGGATCAGGCTGCCGGAGGGCCAACGGGATTCTGCATCTGTGGACTTTTTTAAAAAGAAACTCAAGACTTACCTATTTAGCATTGCTTTTAATTAAAGTGCCTTTTTATAGTTTTTTTTTGGCCTTCTTAATCTTTTAAAATTTATTTCATTTTTTAAATCTAACTTTTATTAAACACCTGATTTTTATGTTCCTTACTCTTATCTCCTTTCAATCTTCTTCTTTTAGTGAGGCTGATATTTTATGTTAAGCACATTGTGTTTGAAAATTTGTATGAAATGTGCTCAATAAATCAAGCTTGATTTGATTTGATTTGATTTGATTGGTTGACGTTGGTGCTCTGGACAAAATTAACCTACTTGCTCAGGATAGCCTGACTGGTGTTCAAACAGAGGACGAGCCTCAGATTGTGTTACTCTGGTTGAAGGTATAATATCCTGCATAAAACAATATACAAGGTAGGATATTAACATTTGTGACTTAAAAGCAGACTAAAATATCATTAACTATTTAAAATACAGGACAGTTTGCTACGAAAGTCAAAATTCATATATATTACGAAAGACAACAGCACCTCAGAAAAAAAGTTTCACAGTACGTTGAACAAATTTTCTTCAACTGGGGACTAAGGTCGTTAACGTTGGTGTTTTGGGGGAACGCTCAACTTTTTTTTGTGAGATTTCATGGTGCACTCAGCACCTCTCTCTCTCTCAAGGGGGGGACACTGACAGTAATGAGTTTCGATAGTGGAAGGGTAGGGTGGGGGGGGGGGGTGGGGGTGGTATTTTGGGGGACTGACCTAAGGGGAGGGGGGGTGTTGTTAAAAAACTTCCTCCCAGCTTCCCATTGTTTTAAGCCCTCCGTTTCTATGTCATTGTAGGGGGTAACGGAGCATGACAGTTCCGTGGGTATTTCGAGCGACCTTTGACCCCTGTGAGGGCGCAGTGGGAACCGAGCAGAACCCGCCAGCGAGCCGTGCCGCGCCGCGCCGTTCCGCCAGAGTACCGGAAGACTCCGTCGGCCGCGAAGCGCGAGCGCGCGGTAAAAACCGCGGTAACGGCTTCGGTGTTCCCGCTCGCGCTGGCGCTCCGCCCGACATCACAGAATTCTCTTCTGCTCTTTAATAAAAAAACAAAAACAAAACCTTACTCGCGGAAGTTCTATGGTCGATTTTGCATTTTAAAAAAAATTTAATACAAAACAAATGGTACACTTTCATTCCGAACACCATTACCTAAATGGCGAGAACTTTTCTACAATCTAAAGGGTTTCCGTCCTCAGAGGAGGAACAGACACCGGCGGCATTGGCAATTAAAATCAGAGCGATGATACTCCCAGCAGCGCCGCTCCCGTCCCCTCAGGAGCAGACGGTTTCCCACAGCCGCGCGGCTCGTAATTATCCTGATGTTAATCGCTGTGAGTTGTCTGCGAGGAGCTGCCCTCTTCCCCTTGTCTTAATTCTGCCGGAGACGGTGTCTGTCTGACAGGTTCTGACAGACCGGGACTCCCGAGTTCGCGCGCGGGGCCGTTCCTCTCGTGACTGAGCCGCCGCGGCGGAGGCGGCGCCTCTTGGCAGGGCCCGCGCGGAAGTCGGCGAGATAATCCCCCCCGAGCAAACTCCGCGCGCGGCAAGCTGCGACAGCACCCCGGGCTGGAAGGCCTCACGGAGCTGCCTTTCAAAAGCAAATCAGCGGAAGGAGATGAGAAAAATCTGGCATGGACATTATTTGTGCTGCGACAAACCATGAATTCAACCAATCAACCAACCAATAAATCAACCAATTACACAACCAACCAACCAATCAACCAATAAATCAACCAACCAATTACACAACCAACCAACCAACCAATCAAACAACCAACCAATCAATCAAACAACCAACCAGCCAACCAACCAACCAACCGATCTACCAACCAGGCAAACAGACAAAAAGCAAACTGAAATATTGTGTTGGAATATTTTGGCAGCAAATATCTGGCAGTATTTATGTAACTTGCTAACACTTTGTAAAATAGTTTGAGATTCACAGGATGCATAGCTGGAGGTAAACAACCTTGAGACTGTTTTCCTTCGCGGATTCCTTTCTATGAAAGAAAAGAACTCGATCGACAAACACTTTTGAGAACTTTTCCGCGCTTCACTGGCACATTCCGTTCTGCACATACACAAATGTTGCGGAGATGGGGGGTGGGCGAGGGCTGGGGGGGGGGGGGGGGGGGCGTGGGGGTGACGGTGGGGGTGAGTTTGGGTTTGGGGGGGGGGGAGGGGGCGAGTGGGGTAAAGAGTGTGATTCCGGCTGAAATGAACCCGTTCTCTGGCACCAGTGAGCCTTCTCCTGACGTTAGCGTCACGGGCTGCTGGCGAGCGACCCGCGTCCTGACCACTTGTGACAGCCTCCCAGCAGAGCAGAGAGAGGGGCCCAGCGACAGGGGTGTGGGGGGGCCGGGGGGGGGGGGCAATGCTGGGGAGTTTTGGGGTGGTGGGGGGGGGGGGCGACAAAGACGCTCCCTGACAGCCCTCGGGTGAGGTGGGGTGTGGCTGGAGGCAGCTGCCGGGCTAAGAGGGGGCGGGGGGGCGGGGGCGTCCTCCTCACAGCTGTATCCTAAACGGGGGCGGACATGGGAACAGGGACAGGGGCGGGGGCAGGGGGTTGGGGCGCAGGCTGCTGCTCAGGAGATGAGACAAACCGCCGCAGAGCACTGTGGGAAACTCCTCCTGCATCATTTTTAGCTCCAGCCACCATTTTAGGCTGCAGGTCTATTTGATTGGGCCCCATCACCAATCATGGAAGGTCTGAAATTTCATGAACCCAAAAAATTAGGGCAGTGGTACTATATGAAATCAGTGACATCAGCAACTAACTCTGATTTGTGGGGTATTTTTTAGCTGCAAAACTTTGCTGAACTTTGGCTCAGAGTAGTCAGCGATTGACAGATGTGGGCATATTACAATACAACACAATACAAAGCAATGCACTACAATAGAGCCCACTGCAATACAATAGAACAAAATGCACAATACAATAAACTCTTACAAATAGCTCTTCATGTATACATCCCATGGTACATTGCAAACTAGGGACTGGCCAGCCAATCGAACAAACATGAAGCTGGAAGGAGCTCATGCAGTTATACCTCATCTGCACTGATCCAAGGATTAAAACAAGCTTCACTTATAAATCTGAATATTTGGAGGGGGAAAAAGCTGAACACTAGCGAAATGAGACAGAATGACATCTTGGCACCCTTGCTTGAGTGAAATGTTGGACTCTCTGTTCGATAACAAGGAGGAGAGCAAAACGTTTGCATATGAAGTCAAAGATAGCAGTTCACTGGAAAAAAAGATGTATGAGTTATAATGTTTCTGACAGTGGAAAAGTGGCACGTGATCCTGTTTTGTTTTGCCATGCTGATGATAACTGGTGATAGCCAGCTTGGAGGTTTAGCAGTGGGGGTGGAGTGGGCATCCTGCCTATCAGCAGCGCCCTGCTTCCATCTGCGTTACGCAGGTAAACAAGGGAGATACCATCCCGGCGGCCATCTTGATCTCAGCAGGCCTCAGCGTTCAGCATGAATCATACAGTCAGAGTCAGTGAGGTCACCAACCAACAACAACCACGAAAAAATAATCATAATAAAAAATGGAAGACAGAATTTTGGTTTGGCCATACACACACTTTGGGTTTCAATTATTATTATTATTATTATTATTATTGTTGTTGTTGTTGTTGTTGTTAATAATAATAGTAATAATAATGACAATAATGATAATAACAATAATCATAATCATCATAATCATAATGATTTCAATCATTTTAATTTTCAAATGTAATAATTTTATCAGCATATAAAAATGATTTACTCTTTCCCAACTTGATAAACTTCTAAACTTGAACAGAAATGTTTGGAAACTTCAGGAAATGCTGCCATTGCAGTTACCACCATTTTTCACAGAGCTTGCATGATCTTTCACTCAATCATCCAGATCCTTCACAGTGAAAGACTGAGCTTCTGTGATCTTTCACTCAATCATCCAGATCATTCACAGTGAAAGACTGAGCTTCCGTGATCTTTCACTCAATCATCCAGATCCTTCACAGTGAAAGACTGAGCTTCTGTGATCTTTCACTCAATCATCCAGATCATTCACAGTGAAAGACTGAGCTTCCGTGATCTTTCACTCAATCATCCAGATCCTTCACAGTGAAAGACTGAGCTTCTGTGATCTTTCACTCAATCATCCAGATCATTCACAGTGAAAGACTGAGCTTCTGTGATCTTTCACTCAATCATCCAGATCCTTCACAGTGAAAGACTGAGCTTCTGTGATCTTTCACTCAATCATCCAGATCATTCACAGTGAAAGACTGAGCTTCCGTGATCTTTCACTCAATCATCCAGATCCTTCACAGTGAAAGACTGAGCTTCCGTGATCTTTCACTCAATCATCCAGCTCATTCACAGTGAAAGACTGAGCTTCTGTGATCTTTCACTCAATCATCCAGATCCTTCACAGTGAAAGACTGAGCTTCCGTGATCTTTCACTCAATCATCCAGCTCATTCACAGTGAAAGACTGAGCTTCCGTGATCTTTCACTCAATCATCCAGCTCATTCACAGTGAAAGACTGAGCTTCTGTGATCTTTCACTCAATCATCCAGATCATTCACAGTGAAAGACTGAGCTTCCGTGATCTTTCACTCAATCATCCAGCTCATTCACAGTGAAAGACTGAGCTTCCGTGATCTTTCACTCAATCATTCAGATCATTCACAGTGAAAGACTGAGCTTCTGTGATCTTTCACTCAATCATTCAGATCATTCACAGCGAAAGACTGAGCCTCCGTGATCTTGTGTGCACAAAATCACGAGCGTTTTTATCCCGATAAGATTTCTGATTAGCACTGTGAAGTAAACACACGACAACAAGGCTTTGTGCAGCAGTTCACGATGAATCCAGAAGCGGTAACTACGCAACAACCCGCTTCACCTGGTCCACACCATCCACTTAAGTCTATGTGCCCTGCTGGTTTTCTATAGAGCATTGAGTTTGTTGCTAGCTGATAGCTGCTCGCACGATTTTGTTGCAAGTTGTACATTTCACAAAAAATCATATATTGTTCCTAAAAAAAAGAAAATGTAGAGTCCATTTGATATTACACAGGATCCACTTTTCTAATTTAATGTGATTCTACACGACTGTCGATGGCAATATATATCCGAGTCGACTGTGTCATGAGTAAGGTACAATTAGAAAATTATTTTTAATAGCTTGTGATGAATTTAATTGATCTGTCTATTCACCCACAGCAAACCGAACAGGTTTCAATGGGGAAGAACAGCTTCGCACGATTCCATTTAAAAGGGCACCACTGATGTTGCAAACTGCTTTCAGTAAAAAAAAAAAAAAAAAAAAAAACGATATTTTCGATCAGACAAATTGCATGGATTTTGTTGCCACACAACAGTCAGTTTCAGTTTTCCCCCTGTATGAGGGCCCGGAAAATGAGGTCATGTTTTTTTACAGGACGTGGAGGGTTCAGTAACACAAGGACTATTTTAACTTATCGCACCGCATCTGCTGTTTGGGTTTCTGAGGGTTACACATGGCTGCTGCCTCTGCATCCCCCCTGATTGCCATTCACACTGCAACGATCGGCTCCTCTGATATTACCGCTACACAGCAGCGCCTTTGACGACAGACCTGACCCGTCCACACAGTCAAACCTGTAGCAGACATAAATTAGATTTTTCTCTGAGGATTAATCCTCACATGTTCTCCCAGTGTCCAGATGGGTTTCCTCCGGGTACTCCGGTCTCCTCCCACAGTCCAAAGACATGCAGGTTAACCCTCCAGTTCTGTTCATTTTTTAGGTACAGCAAAAATGTTCCCGGGTCAATCCCCATACAGGGGGGGTTTGCAAATACATGAAATGAACCATTTTCATTTAAAATGTTGATTACACTAATTAAGGCCAGTAGAAGAAGTTTCATACTGAAAAAATAATTTTAAGTATTTTTCCTAGATTTTCAAACTTTAAAAAGGGTCAATTTGACCCGCAACATAACAGGAGGGTTAAGCTAACTGGAGACTCTAAATTGCCCATAGGTATGAGTGTGAGTGAATGGTGTGTGTTCCCTGTGGTCTGTCTGTTCAGGGTGTATTCCTGCCTCTCACTCAATGCATGCTGGGATAGACTCCAGCACCCCCCGCAACCCTGCCCAGGATAAGCGGGTATAGATAACGGATGCATTCGTTCTTACGCTGCCCCCACACCAGGTGTGCTGGTTGTGTATGAGATAGTATGATCAGTCAGTTTAGTGTCTTCACCTTGAGTTGAGTCATCCAACTAGCATGGAGCACCTACCTCTCCAGCAGGAGTGGAAATGTGCCGGGGGGGGGGGGGGGGGGGTGGAGTAGGGGGGACCTCAAATAAATTATATTTTTGGGCGTAACGGTCAAAATCTGAATGCGCCTTGGACACACAGTACACATCATGCCCCACTAGAGCTCACCACACAGGCAATCACAGCAGAAAAGAAGAATAAGAGAAACAAACAGAACAAATTCAAATTTGTTCTGAAAATTTTTTTGTTGTAAACAGAAAAGAAAACAGTTCGAAGAATGAACAGGAGAAAAAGTAAGATAAAATATGCCGAAGATAATTTCTCACTCATATCTGCCATTCTGATATGAGATGCCCCGCTCCACCTGAACATGCTAATTAGAATCCCAGCTCAGGTGTTCCCCGCTCCACCTGAACATGCTAATTAGAATCCCAGCTCAGGTGTTCCCCGCCCCACCTGAGCATGCTAATTAGAATCCCAGCTCAGGTGTTCCCCGCCCCACCTGAGCATGCTAATTAGAATCCCAGCTCAGGTGTTCTCCGCTCCACCTTAGCATGCTAATTAGAATCCCAGCTCAGGTGTTCCCCGCCCCACCTGAGCGTGCCGCTTGCGTAACCGCTGGACGGCGGCCCGTTCTCAGACAGGGCCGGTAATTACTGAATTAGTATGAAAGTTCAAGCAAAGCCTCAGATTTCAGATCATTACTGAGCTTCCTGATGAAATATTAATCCCAGGACTGTGTGCGTGCGTGTGTGTGTGTGTATGCCTGTGTGTATGTGAGAGTGCGTGTGTGTCTATGCGCGTGTGTATGTATGTGTGTGTGTGTGTGTGTGTGTATATGCCCTCCCTCTCATTCCCTCCTCTGATCACACATCTGCATGTCGTATTTTTGGGGTTTGACAGCACACTTTGTATTACCTGAGGAAGACAGCGCACCTGATGAAGAGGACGTACCTGAGGAAGACAGTGTACCTGATGAAGAGGACGTACCTGAGGAAGAGGACGTATCTGAGGAAGAGAGCATACCTGAGGAAGAGGCAGAGGACATACCTGAGTAAGAGGAGAGGATGTACCTGAGGAAGAGGAAGAGAACGTACCTGAGGAAGACAGCGTACCTGAGGTAGAGGAAAAGAACGTACCTGAGGAAGAGGAAGAGGACGTACCTGAGGAAGAGGGCGTACCTGAGGAAGAGGAAGAGGATGTACCTGAGGAAGAGGAAGAGAACGTACCTGAGGAAGACAGCGTGCCTGAGGTAGAGGAAGAGGACGTACCTGAGGAAGAGGAGAGGATGTACCTGAGGAAGAGGAAGAGAACGTACCTGAGGAAGACAGCGTACCTGAGGTAGAGGAAAAGAACGTACCTGAGGAAGAGGAAGAGGACGTACCTGAGGAAGAGGGCGTACCTGAGGAAGAGGAAGAGGATGTACCTGAGGAAGACAGCGTACCTGAGGTAGAGGAAGAGGACGTACCTGAGGAAGAGGAAGAGAACGTACCTGAGGAAGACAGCGTACCTGAGGTAGAGGAAGAGGACGTACCTGAGGAAGAGGAAGACAGCGTATCTGACTCACTCCTTCGGGGGTCACAGCGCAGATTTAGCTGACTCAGCAAACACACGTCTTCCGGCCTGCAATAAAGCCCAGGCCTTTCGGCAGGAAATGAATAATAAAACAGACAGGAAAGCCAGGACTAAATCAGAATAACAGTGGATTTAATCCACTTCGCTGACAGGGAGTAATTCTCCTGTCAGCGTTATCGGCCTGTGTTGCCCAGATCTGTCGTCTCCCGTGGCGACCCATGGCGCGCGGGGAGGTGAAGGAAGACAATGCCTGAACCGTTTATGCTAATGTGAAAATACTGCACTTGGCTTTCTGATGCGTCACTATGGTGGCGCAGGACGCCAACGAATCCACAGAACCGTCGTCTCCACGGTGTGACAAAGACGTGCAGAAGGGTAGGGCTCAACCCCTCTGCAGAGCCGGTTCTGGGGAATGATTCTCAAAATTCTATGTCAGTGTTCTAGAGCTCCACTGCTTTCAGTTACCAGTAGTGACTGTGACATCAGTATTAGAATGTTCAGCTAAGAACATTCTAACCACACACGTGCGACCTCACAACTTAAAGGCATAAAGCCAAGCTAAATGACCTAAATGATTTCCTTCAAACTCATTCAAAATCCAACTGCAAATACGATTATTAATGAGTTCAAACTTTAATTTAATTTAATCCGTTGATAGAGAAAAATTTAACAATGACAAGAATATAAAACAAACACGCAACAGAAAAAATACTTTCACAGGGGAAACCTCCCCACTGGGCTTATAGATACTACATCTTCAGCAAAGTAAAAACAAAATTATTTAGAAAATAAAAAACAAGACTAGTTATAAAAATCTATGCAGATAGTGCATGAATATACTGTATTAATTGTTTTTTATAATTCAATGATTGTCAAATATTGCAAAATCCTGAATTAGAAATATTACACGTGGCATATTTCCCAGAAACCTCTGATCCATACACACAGGTACAGGAGTTCCTCAGTCGCACGGAATCCAGGCTTTAGAATCAAACCTCACGCAACCTGAAGCGGCAGGTTTAATAGCGTTCCTGGATTCAGTTATTTTAGCCGAAGAGCTGAACACCTGAAAAACCCTTTCCTGTCTCTCTTCTTTCTTTTCTATTTTTTTTCTTTCCACCGAGGCGCACAGGGAGTTAAACACTCGGACCGGGGTGTGTTTGCTGTGCTAACAGCCATAAGCATGCATCATATCTCCAAAGGAACCCACGCCGACATTGTCTCACCAATGACAGATGAGCTCGGGGGCGTCGGCGGGGAAAGGGTTACTTTGCGCGCGCCGGAGAAATTCTTAAAATGTTTTTGGTCGCCGGCTTTGGCATTGACCGTCCAATCAGAGAATCGTAACGGAAAGGGAACAAACACCTTCATAACTTTTCCATGGCTGCACGCCGCACGCACAAGGCAGACGAATATTAAACGGAACAGAAAAGAGAATGTTTTCCTCGTAGCGGCACAACACATTCTCAATGCCCTTTCTCGCTCTCTTTCTTCCGCTCGTTGTTCCAGCGGCGGCGCTGACCTTAGCCGCAAGAATAGAACGCGTTCTGGAGGTCTTTGTTTTCATTATGGGTGAAAAAAACTACGCCTTTGATAATGTGGCATTATGTAGGACTTTTCTGTCATGTTTCCCCAATAATCTGCATGCAACATCATACGGTGAAGCAGAACCGAGAAAGTATTAAATTGAATGAGAGTAACGGTAGAAAAAAAAACGAGTGTGCGTTTCTTCGGATGGGGAGTGAAAGGAGAATGGCGTGCATCTCTCAAGGCCGAGCGCCTACCGGAGGAAGCGCTCAGCCAAATTGAATTTCGCACGTTAAAGAATCTTCCTGCATCACAGGGGTCAAAGAGCTCACTGGAGAAAAGAGCTCGATGTTCTCTAAAATTCTTCGAGTCGGGGGAGAAAAGTTGCGGCTGGAATTACTGACGCTGTATCAGGTGACAATGATGGCTATGCTCACAATGGCCCTCATCAGGGTCAGGGAGTGTGTGTGAGTGTGTGTGTGTGTGTGTGTGTGTGTGTGAGTGTGAGTGTGATTGTGTGAGTGAGTGTGTGTGAGTGTGATTGTGTGTGTGAGTGTTTGTGTCTGTGTGTGGGAGTGTGTGTGTGTATGTATATATGTATGCATGTGTGTGTGTGTGTGTGTGTCTGTGTGAGTGAGTGTGTGTGTACATGTGTGCATGTGTGTATGTATATATGTATGCATGTGTGTGTGTACATATGTGTGTGTGTATGAATGTGTGTGCGTGTGTTTGCCGATGAATACAGGAGAGACAGCGCGTGCGTCTGAGCGAGTGGCAGAGAGAGAGACTGAGCGTGCACGTACAGCGCTGTTGTTGTAAACCCCGCGTAGCTGAACGTGTCCCCGTGCTCCAGGTGAGCAGCGCTAGCGGGGCCTTGTGCTCAGCGCTGATAAACCCAGGCAAACGTAGCGACGCGCGGTCTGAGAGAGAACACAATCTCCCACCGCGCGCCCTGCACGCCCGCCGCCGACACACAAGTGCGTACGTGTGTAACCGTGCGCGGCAGGGGCGCAGCGGTCCCCGCCAACCCCCGCCTACCCCCCCCCCCCCCCCCCCCCCCCCCCCCCCCCCACCCCGCCGTAATGCAAACCTGCTGCGGGCCGCGCGATAAAGCCGCCGCAGACCCAAACGTCCCGGCGGTTAATCGGAGACGCGCAGCGGGAGCACACCTGTGAAGCAGCGAGCTCACCTGGGCCTCCCGTCCCACGCACCGGGGAGAGAGGGGCCAGTCCCACGCACCGGGGAGAGAGGGGCCAGTCCCACGCACAGGGGAGAGAGGGGCCAGTCCCACACACAGGGGAGAGAGGGGGCCAGTCCCACGCACAGGGGAGAGAGGGGGCCAGTCCCACGCACAGGGGAGAGAGGGGCCAGTCCCACGCACAGGGGAGAGAGGGGCCAGTCCCACACACAGGGGAGAGAGGGGCCAGTCCCACGCACAGGGGAGAGAGGGGCCAGTCCCACGCACCGGGGAGAGAGGGGCCAGTCCCACGCACCGGGGAGAGAGGGGCCAGTCCCACGCACAGGGGAGAGAGGGGCCAGTCCCACACACAGGGGAGAGAGGGGGCCAGTCCCACGCACAGGGGAGAGAGGGGGCCAGTCCCACGCACAGGGGAGAGAGGGGCCAGTCCCACGCACCGGGGAGAGAGGGGCCAGTCCCACGCACAGGGGAGAGAGGGGCCAGTCCCACGCACCGGGGAGAGAGGGGCCAGTCCCACGCACAGGGGAGAGAGGGGCCAGTCCCACGCACCGGGGAGAGAGGGGCCAGTCCCACGCACAGGGGAGAGAGGGGCCAGTCCCACGCACAGGGGAGAGAGGGGCCAGTCCCACGCACAGGGGAGAGAGGGGGCCAGTCCCACGCACAGGGGAGAGAGGGGGCCAGTCCCACGCACAGGGGAGAGAGGGGCCAGTCCCACGCACAGGGGAGAGAGGGGAGGAGCAGGAAAAACACACCCCGCTCACACTCAGCTCTGCATCAAAACAACCCTGCACTAAAAAGAGGAAATATTATTATAATAATAATACAGAAATATTAAACCGATTATATTTTCATGTGAACTCCAATCCAGTGGGGCCTTGCATTTCTCCCGAAACGTCTCTGGGTTTCTCTTAAAAAGAAAAAAAAACAGCCTTTATAAGCAACAGGGGAAAAGTGGATATCCTACGCATTACCACTTTTGCACCTGAAATTTATTTTGAATAATCTAGTATACTGGAGCATTCTCAAATTAAGGCGGTGAATAGAGGCTGATTCGAGAGCCTGATTTGCGCACCTCGGATGCATTTTTGACAGGGAGAGCCCTGCGAGTCGAGCTTTGACATGCAGGGGAGCCGGGCGGGCGCAGAAAGGTTCACCTTTAAAAAACAAATTTCTGCTCCATGTGACTAAGAGAAATCACACAGACCCAATTAAAAGATTAGGCTGGAAGCCAGTGCACTCTGCATGGCGGGGGCAGGGTGGGGGTGCAGTGAGGGGGGGGGGTGGGGTGGGGGGATGGGTCTGTCCCTGGGGGTGTTTGTTACCCACGCTGAGCTGCGGGGTAAAGCTATCTGCCCCAGCACAGGGCAGGGTCCAGAGGCTCGGAGAGCGGAAGTGGGGGTTTAGCGTTCGCCGTCGGCCGTTAGCTGTAATCCCAGCGGCCGGATTGAGCTCCACGCCCCTCCCCAGCGAAAGCCCCTCCCCAGCGAAAGCCGCTCGCACTCTCGCTCGATCGCTCAACGTCACACCGCAAGTTTGGCAACAAAACACAGCCGCCAATCACAGGATGGGCGGGACTCAAGCCAAGCCACTGCACTGAATATTATCAACTCACTTCACAGGGTCACATGTCACACACACACACACACACACACACACTCATACACACTCACACGCATACACACACACACACATGCATTTACTCCGACTGAAACAAAAGCAAAATCAATCAGTTTTAAATAAACACAAAATACACAAACAACAATATAATTATGTGGATGTTTTAATATAAAGCATTTTGTTTTAGTCTGAATCTGGCCTGTTGAGAACTCAGTCTCAACTCAGTCCAGACTGTGCAGCTTAAAGTTCTGGGTTTTGGGGCGAATCCAGACTGTGCAGATTAAAGTCATGGGTTGTGGGCTGGATCCAGACTGTGCAGATTAAAGTTCTGGGTTTTGGGGCGAATCCAGACTGTGCAGATTAAAGTCCTGGGTTGTAGGCTGGATCCAGACTGTGCAGATTAAAGTCCTGGTTTTTGGATTGGATCCAGACTGTGCAGATTAAAGTCTGGGTTGTAGGCTGGATCCAGACTGTGCAGATTAAAGTCCTGGGTTGTAGGCTGGATCCAGACTGTGCAGATTAAAGTCTGGGTTGTAGGCTGGATCCAGACTGTGCAGATTAAAGTCATGGGTTGTGGGCTGGATCCAGACTGTGCAGATTAAAGTCCTGGGTTTTGGGGTGAATCCAGATGGTGTAGATTAAAGTTCTGGGTTGTAGGCTCGACCCAGACTGTGCAGATTAAAGTCCTGGGTTTTGGACTGGATCCAGACTGTGCAGATTAAAGTTCTGGGTTTTGGGGTGAATCCAGACTGTGCAGATTAAAGTTCTGGGTTGTGGGGTGAATCCAGACTGTGCAGATTAAAGTCTGGGTTGTAGGCTCGACCCAGACTGCGCAGATTAAAGTCCTGGGTTTTGGACTGGATCCAGACTGTGCAGATTAAAGTCTGGGTTGTGGGCTGGATCCAGACTGTGCAGATTAAAGTCCTGGTTTTTGGACTGGATCCAGACTGTGCAGATTAAAGTCCTGGGTTTTGGACTGGATCCAGACTGTGCAGATTAAAGTCCTGGGTTGTAGGCTCGATCCAGACTGTGCAGATTAAAGTCCTGGGTTTTGGATTGGATCCAGACTGTGTAGATTAAAGTCTGGGTTGTAGGCTGGATCCAGACTGTGCAGATTAAAGTCCTGGGTTGTAGGCTGGATCCAGACTGTGCAGATTAAAGTCCTGGGTTGTAGGCTGGATCCAGACTGTGCAGATTAAAGTCTGGGTTGTAGGCTGGATCCAGACTGTGCAGATTAAAGTCCTGGGTTGTAGGCTCGATCCAGACTGTGCAGATTAAAGCCGACCTGTCTCCCAGTACGGTCTGCTGCTCCCATATTGGATCGGCCCTTTTAAATTATTCATGCAGGATGTATTTTGAAAACTTGAACTGGCCCAATCGGTGTCAAATTCAAAATTTGTTCCCCTTACATAATTAATGATTTGGAAGGCAGAGCGTCGCGGGAGTTTTTTACAGGAGGGCTGCACTGGAACGGGCCGTCCCGCCGTCCCGCTGGCACCGCGACACAGGAACCTGCCCAATCCAGACCCTGGACAACCTCACCTCTCCTGTCATGCAGACAGCAGCTCTTGCAAATTGTAAGATACAAAAAAAAATGGACTATGAGTAAATATTATCTAGTTTTAATACCGAATTCCATTTTTTAAATGGGCAGAATTACAGACAGTTAAATTTTTATAATTGCGGTAATTTTAAAACAAATTTCCGCTGGGTACGTTTTCAACCTGTTGCAGATTCGGGTTGATTTCATTGCTTCTGGTGCCTTTTCATTCACCATATGGTCCTTTTGCTCGAGGAGGCGGCTCTAATGAGAATTGCTTTCGCAAGTAATTTTCTAATGATTGTCAGGGGATAAACAAATTCATCATACTTGTTTGGTTAATGTATTCAAGCAGTTTCACGGGGGAAAAGATTAATCATCCAAAAAGCAACGGCAGCTTCCAGGCTGTCAGAAGATCCAAATATGTTCAGCGAGCAGCCAACTGTTGCCATGGACGCGGACACTTTCTCTCCTTTTGTGAGGTAAATGCCAGCTCCCAAGCTGATTGGCTGAAATAAGATAATCCTGCAGGCCCAACCGTAGGGAGTCAATTTCATCAGAGAGAAAAATGGAGGGAAATCCTGTGGCGATCCGACAAAGGAATTTTCATTAGGAAAACCCACTGTGTAAAAGTTTATCTGCACCATAATTTAAGGGTAACTCTGCCTGATGGGGACAGATCAGCCTGATAATAAAGTAGGCCTGGTTTTAAGGCCTCTCCTCAGATTTAATGCACTAGTGTTTGTGACCGGCTAGATTTGCTCACATTAATGTCAATGCTAACTCTGCAGCTAAAGCTCTACCACCGTCAAAACTGACCAACACCTGAAAATTCTCGGAAATTTAAGACAAACTAGATTGAGGATCTGAAAGTGTCTCTTTTACCCTCTCAGACAGTCCTGAAGTGGGGAAAAAAAAAATGTGTAAAAAATAAAAGGTGTTAAGTGACATTACAAACATGAGCAATTTGTCCTTTCAATGACGTACTGTTTGACATATACATTCTGTATCTTTAGTGGATTTCATAATTTCAGGAATGTGTTATGAAAGGACAGAATGGCGGGTTTTCAGGTGGAGGTATGTATGTGTATGCACAACCAAGCACCCGACTGCCATTAATGACCACGGCAATGGAAAAATGCTTAAAATGTGGGAACTGCTATTTTGATCATTCAAATGGAATAACACTAGTGTTGGTATGACCGCCACAAACAGTGGAAAAACACCACTTCGGGGGCGGCAAGCCAAGAAGCGAAAGTCTCATGTTTACCAAACAAAATGGCCGACGCGGTGCATGTTTTCAGCTCGATTTTGAGAAGGGATCTGATTCATGGTGAGGGGTGAGATCTGTGTTTACCCTTCGCTCTGCCCCAGAAAAACACCCACCTGAACATGCTTCATATATGTTGCGATATGTTTGCTCGGCAGGGTTAAACATTAACAGCTCCCAGAATGCCTCGCTCCGGCGAGAGTGGGCCAACCCGTGGGCGATGTGGTTGAACTTCTCCGGCGTGATTGCTGAGGGCGAGATTAATGAGCCGCCTCTGACAGGGGGACTCGGCAATCTCAGGCTCTGGCCGATTTCCCCCGTCAGTCAATCACTCACCAGGAAGAAGGAAACTCCGGGAAAACAAAAAGAAATATTGACCTGTTACCAAGACGATTTCTGCAAACCGAGTCACTGCGTTGAGTCATAGCCTCTCTAACCGCTCTGTCAGTCGGAAAGAGAGCGAGTGTGTGTGTGTGTGTGTGTGTTTTTTTCCCACACTTTCCGCAAAATGAATTCTTCAGTTTCTAAACTCATTATGATCCGAACTCCTTCTACGCTTTCTTTCTTCTTTCGGTTCAGGTATTTCAAAGCTGAAATACGCGAACGTATAAAAAAATGTATAAAATGGTGATCATCGCCGCGCGGGCCGCCATTGTGCGACCCGGCACCGATGTGACTGCATTCAGCCTTCCAGAACCGACGCTGTCGTCAATAGAGGTGTTATTTTGAAGCGCGCAAGTTCAAGGCCGCCTTCAGGACAGAAAAAAAAAAGAATGAAGCTCCATTCAGCAAAGATGCTCCTTCACGGAGATCCAATATGCACTAGACTGTGAAAGCCCAGCTCCGCATTGTCGTGGGGGTATTGATTAAGAAATCGGCATTGAAAATACAGCTCATTGATTAAAAAGCCCGGCTATAAAAATCTAATCTCGGAGCAGAAATGTCGAAGATGTGAAAAATGCCATTATTTACGCAGAGCGAATGTGTTTTTTGGGGTCAAGTGGCTGAAGAGATTCGGCTTAATTCCCTTCACAAAAGGAGAAGGCAGAGAGGGCAGGAGCGCATCTTTTTATGGAGCGACATCAAAAGGAAACGTAACGGTGCAGAAAATCCATGTTTCCCATATTTATCGAGCTTAAAGGGTCACGCAAAACAAGGAAAATTCCAGAATATTTGGCAAAAAAAAAAAAAAAAAAACAACCATCGACACAGTGACAGCAAGCACAATGAGAAATATCTAAATTGGCGGAAGAGGTGCATCTCTTCAGCAAATGCACAGCATATCAAGGATTTTTTAAAATGTGGATGATTTTATGTTTCTTTCATATATTGTTTAGAAATATGTAGAATGTACCGTAAAAAAAATTGATAACCACTCTCCAATCTGCTGCTGTCTGTCAGATAACAGGCATCTCAACGGTTGGGTCACTTTAGCGTGTGTGGGGGGGGGGGCAAACATTACATTGCAGGCATGTCACAGACACTCTAGCTCCAGAGCAACTTAGGGAATCGAACCCGCAGCCTCTAGGTGACAAGGTCAGTGGTTCCCTAGGCCTCAAACTACGCTGCCGCCCCAAACACAGACCCCGGCGGCAAACCCTCAAACTACGGTCCCTCAGAGTACTGCCACTCATTTTCCCCCCCCACATTAAACACCCGGGGGGGGGGGGGGGCGGGGCAGTGAACCCCGTTTATCTCCCTGCCGTTTCCATCGGTTACACACACTTCAAACGGCTCTACAGGTGTACCCCTCGGGCCCCCTGAGCAACAGCTGGCAGGTAGAGCGGCGCGCCGGCACTCAGGCCCCGCCCCCAGGCCCCGCCCGTACCTGTACCTGTACCTGCTCTCCACCGCGGGTCTCAGTTGCCCGGAGACAAAGGCTGCGGACAGACAGGTGTAATTACCTGCTCTAATATTGCTGGAGACGCTCTGTCCTGACTGACAGGGGAAGATGAGGCCGACAGACAGGCTGGGGGGGCTGGGGGCAGGGGGAGGGGGGGCAGAAACTGGGGGCGCATCCCCCTGCTCGCTCTCAATGGCTGTGGACAGACACCCCGAGTCTCACGCTTCATCCCGCTGACAGAAAAAAAGGGTTCATCATTTCGTTTTGTTTTGGGGTTTTTTGTTGCTCATTCATTCCTCCTGTATGCGCTTTAAAGCAAATGCTCATTTTTCTTTTAAATTATCTACAACAACAAAAAACGCGATCAGTCACATGCAGTTCTTATTGGCTTGTCTTTTATACAGAGAGCAGCAACATAATAAAGATCAAAACATGGTTTTACATGGTCAATCAGGGTTGAGCTTTTTTTAGAGCCTTTAAGCTAAATACTTCCCAAAATCTGAGAACAATGCTTCCATTTCTTTCCAAAAAACCTCAAGTCTGATAATTTGAGCCCTTGGTCAAGTGAACTTCCCACAGCTTTCCTCAGACCTCGGCTAATTACGTTGGGAGAGACACCAGGACACGCTTTGTCTACTGTTTACAGCAAACTAAAGTTACTGTCCTCGGACCCTCCGTCGAGACTGAGGCAGAACAGCCATGCAGTTCATATTTGTGGGAAAAAAAACAGGTAATTGTGCAGTATCATCATCAGCGCATAATTACGTCAATTATGGGAGTCAAAAGACATTTCTCTGCTGACAGATCCAGCGCAGTTGGGAAAGTGGAAAGATGAGGGTAAAAATGCCACAAACTAGAACTCGGCTGAGATTTTTGTTCCAGGAGAAATCAGAGATAAGCTCGGCTCAAAGCGTGCTGGGACTTAAAATGTTCCCGTAATCTCTTACATCCAGTAAATCTTACACATCTGCCAAAAAAAAAAGTGGAGAAGTATCAAGAAAATTCAATTACTGTTTGAAGCGATTTCACGTAAGCACACAAAATAATAAATATTTGTGGAGACTCTGGAAGATAAAATATTTTCAAATTCCGGCCTTCCTGGATTCGCAGCATAATTCCTTTTTCTGAAGCGAAGATAAATAATAATAAAACAGAGATATGGGGGGGGGGGGAGTTCTACCAGCAGCGGTTTCAGCAGGTAGGCTTCTGGAGGTAATTAT
>NC_049204.1:1871550-1886653 GCF_013347855.1 Anguilla anguilla | reverse complement strand
TTACAGTGCTCAGGACGTTCTCTCTGAAACGTTATTCCAACGTTCCCAGAACGATGTGTCCATAACGTTATTACAATGCTCACATGATGTTGTGTCTGTAACATTTTTACAATGCTCCGAGGACGTTGTATCTCTAATGTTGTTACAACATTCCCATAATGTTGTGGAAGGTCATGGTGCTTAGAGCACGGTTGGATTTTGGAGTTGACATCCAGCCCCTGTGCCCCACAGTAAAACCATCACACAGGTGAGCACAGATGAGCATGAGTGAGCACAGGTGAGCACAGGTGAGTGTGAGTGAGCGCAGGTGAGCACAGGTGAGTGTGAGTGAGCACAGGTGAGCACAGGTGAGTGAGCGCAGGTGAGCACAGGTGAGTGTGAGTGAGCGCAGGTGAGCCTGAGTGAGCACAGGTGAGCACAGGTGAGTGTGAGTGAGCACAGGTGAGGACAGGTGAGCCTGAGTGAGCACAGGTGAGCCTGAGTGAGCGCAGGTGAGCGTGAGTGACCGCAGGTGAGCACAGGTGAGTGTGAGTGAGCGCAGGTGAGCACAGGTGAGCCTGAGTGAGCACAGGTGAGTGTGAGTGAACGCAGGTGAGCCTGAGTGAGCGTAGGTGAGCACAGGTGAGCGTGAGTGAGCACAGGTGAGCACAGGTGAGCGTGAGTGAGCGCAGGTGAGCAGGGGTGAATCCCAAAGCTTAAACACGACGCACACAGAGTCCTGACTGTAGCAGAGCAGCACAGGAAAACACCGATAGGCATCAGGGAGCGTGGCGTACGACAGAAACGGGCGTGGCTCTGCCCCCCCCCGCACCCCCTCCCCCCCCCCACCCCCGGCTCTCCGAAGATCTTATCGCCGGCGTTGTTATTTCAGGTGCCGAGCGGGAGACCTGGCCGGGCCACACCGTGCGCACACACCCGCTCTGTCGTCACGCCAACGGCGCGGCTTTCATCTTCCCGCCTTTGAGTCTGGAGCATGGCGGCGCGGCGGGGTCCTGGGTGCATGCCCCAAACAAACAATTTCTGCCCTATTTTTACAGCGGGGGGGGGGGGGGGGTTCAGAGGGTGAGGGGTTTGTCCTCTCCTGCCACCTCTCCCCCCCCCTCCTCATCTGTCGGGTTGGGAAACGCACAGGTACGCCGAGCCACCTGAGGTGGAGATGTTTATCATCCCCTCTCACGAGGAGAGCCTGAATAATCATCTGAGTTAAAATGCTTCAGGGGTGCTCTGCAATCAGACTCGGGGACCCAGGCAGGCCTCGTCAGGGAGAGGGGGGGGGAGGAGAGGGAGAGAGACAGAGAGAGAGAGAGAGACAGGGGAAGGGAGAGAAAGAAAGAGAAAGCTCACTCACATACAGAATGTAACATTTCACCAGATGAAAGGTGTAAACTGAGGGAGCAAAACAGAGAGATCTGAGATTAGAGGAATAATTTCTGATTCAGCTCGTGTTTCAAATTCAAATTCAAAGCCTCATGTTCTGTCAGCCGAGGACCACAGCCCTCCGTTACGCTGCATCACCTGAGCCTGTGCACACTAATCACACCTGTGCAGGTGCTGTATCACCTGAGCATGTGCACACTAATCACACCTGTGCAGGTGCTGTATCACCTGAGCATGTGCACACTAATCACACCTGTGCAGGTGCTGTATCACCTGAGCATGTGCACACTAATCACACCTGTGCAGGTGCTGTATCACCTGAGTGTGTGCACACTAATCACACCTGTGCAGGTGCTGTATCACCTGAGCATGTGCACACTAATCACACCTGTGCAGGTGCTGTATCACCTGTAAAAGGCTCGTTAGGCAGATTGTTTGATGTGTACACCTGCGCAGCGGAAATGAGCGTGGCCAGCCGAGCACAGTCTGCCGATCTCTCACGACAAAGCGCACGTCACCCTCGTTATCAAACCCCCCCTCCATATTAACCCCCCCCCCCCCCCAAGTGACACATCCTCCAACACAAGCTGGGGGGGGGCTGGTCAAAGTGTTTTCTAGACACACACAGCAAGGACTATGTTTGCACACCTACATACACACACACACAGACAGACAGACACACACACACCTATTGTGTCACCTGCGTCATGTGACAAAAACAAACAGCTGCATCTTTCGCCTCCACACTTTCACCCTCTTCCTCCGCCCCGGGCGGGGCCCCCGTCTGGGGTTTACCGCTTGAATCAGAGCCGCGATTAACGAGACAAAGCAAATTAAAGGAGGAATGAGGCGGTGGTTGTCACGCCAGGTGTAAATCACGGACGGGCACACCGGTGCACTTCCTCCGCACGCGGCCCGGCTGAACTGGCAGGGCAAACAGGTATCCACCGTTTAAAAAAAAAACACAATTTAAAAAAACACAATTCCAGAGCTAAGCCTCGTCTCTCAGTGCAGTTATTGTGCGGCCTGCCGGTGGCCAGCTTGTACCTGTCTGGCTCTGAGGTCACATTTCCTGTGAGCGGGGGGGGGGGTGGGGTGGGGGGGGGGGTGAGGGGGGGCGAGGGGGGCGAGGGGGGCAGTGGGCGGGGCCCATCTCCTGTTTGTTTTTGCATTGCCTTTAAAATGGGGCCAGGCTTCTGGCAAATACACGCTCTGGCTGGTTCAGGCACTTGTGTGCTCTGTCTGGGACCCCCACACTCTGAACTATGAAGGTTCCTGGCGGCCGTTTACAAAAGAGCACGTAAATACCCATTCAAAAAAACACACATACGTGCATGCACACACACACACACACACACACACACACACAAGCACACGGCATGTAGTGTGGAAAGAAATCAAAAATACAAATGTATAATAACCCAGAACAGTAAAGGTGTTCTTGAACCCACTGAAACATTCATTACTTCAGTGTAAATATGCCGGTCGTTCTCAAATGGATGCTTTTGCTGAATACCTGTGCCTAATTATTTTCCTTTAAGATTTAAATGCATTTAAATGTCAAAGTTAAAAATAAATTGATGAATCAATTTTTGTTTTCATTCGGTCTGCACCTGGGTGTTCATTTTTTCATTTCATATGAATGATTAATCAAAGATGGTCTCACCTAAATTACACAGCAAGTCAGAAATATCCTGGGCCACAAGTGCATCGCCTGTCTGAATATAAGACAATAAATAAGCTGTTCTATTAAAAAAAAATAAAAAAAACTTTTATATATTCATCATAACACTTTTAAAAAGCACCACTTATAATTTCAGCTCAATAAGTTTTTCTTTGTAAGTTTTATTCGGGAAAAACAAATCCAGATTACTGAGAGGCAACATGCTAAGGGATAAAGCTAAGTGCTGACGCTGAGCAAAGCATGATGGGAAAAGGAGAAAGTCGCTGACCCGGTGCGGGTCCGGTGCGCTTCCTGCCTTCAGCAGCGGCACCTGCAGCCACGCGTCGTCATGGCAGCGCCACACAAAACTGTAATTAGCTTTTTGAACTCAAACTCGTGTAGTTATTCCTTTTTTTTGTTTGTTTTGTACTGGGCAGAAAGAGCTGGTTGGGTGTAGAACGCCAGTTTGCTGTCTCCCGTGAACAGAATCTTAGAGGAGGAGCCTGAGAAAGAGCAGACTGCATCTGGATATCACATCTTCATACAGGTCACTAATATAAATAAAGGTACGGTTGGTATTCTACGTAGTGTCCACAAGACAGACAGTTTCAAATTATTTCTGTGCATCAATTTCATGCTCTGCCACAGAGCTGATTATGGATTACAGTTTATCATTACATTTTTTCTGATATTTGGTTAATTCATCTGGTGAAAAATAAAAAAAATCATACAATTAAAAACTGTATTGCATACAATCATATATATAAAAGTATGAGGGATTAAAGCATATTCTGGCAATGTTTGTGCCACACTACCAAATTAGCCTCACATGAATTAGTTGTATTATAAAAGCATATAAATGTTTTTTTTATGAATATTATGAAAAGATAAGAAAGGGTTAAACTGGCAGGTACATTTCATTAATCCCTCCAGGTTATGACATGATCCTGCTTCCTCTGGTTTAAAACGGTGCTGTCTGGAGTTCACTCAAAACACAAGCGTAAGCACAGCTGTGCCGCTGTGTTTCCCAAAGGTGGGTGCGTGTGCGTGTGTGTGTGTGTGTGTGTGTGTGTGTGTGTGTGTGACAGAGAGACAGAGAGAGAGAGAGAGAGAGAGAGAGAGAGAGAGAGTGGGGAACATTGGAGGGGCGTTGCAGTCATTCATTACATACAATGTAGGGCTTAAGCCAACTGAACAAGCATGCTCTTCACTCCAATAACCCACCTGTGTACAGAGGAGAAAGTGAACAAACCACATCAGAAAAAAGTGGAAAAAACCCTGATCAAAGACCATTGAGTTGCATTATAATGTTTTTAATTAGTTACGTATAAGTACTTAAAGCTTGCCAGTCCAATACTGCAGTCCTGCTCGGTTCAGGGGAAACCCTTTTTTGCAGACAAGCTTCAGAGGACCCAAAAGCAAAGAACCTGAAAGAATAATTTTGTTTTCTCATAATTTGTGAAACCATCATTCAAAAAATCAACAGTGAGATTTCTGAGCGCAGGGAATGAGTTAAAGAGCACACACACAAACGCTGGGTCAGTTAAAGAGCACACACACACACATGCTGGGTCAGTTAAAGAGCACACACACTCACACGCTGGGTTAGATAAAGAGCACACACACTCAGTGGGTTAAAGAGCGCAGAAACGCTGGGTTAGATAAAGAGCACAAACGCTGGGTTAGTTAAAGAGCAGAAACGCTGGGTTAGATAAAGAGCAGAAATGCTGGGTTAGATAAAGAGCAGAAACGCTGGGTTAGATAAAGAGCAGAAATGCTGGGTTAGATAAAGAGCAGAAACGCTGGGTTAAATAAAGAGCACACACACTCAGTGGGTTAAAGAGCACAGAAAGGCTGGGTTAGTTAAAGAGCAGAAACGCTGGGTTAGATAAAGAGCACACACACAAACGCTGGGTTACATAAAGAGCACACACACTCAGTGGGTTAAAGGGCACAGAAAGGCTGGGTTAGTTAAAGAGCGCAGAAAGGCTGGGTTAAAGAGCAGAAACGTTGGGTTAGATAAAGAGCACACACACACTCAGTGGGTTAAAGAGCACAGAAACGCTGGGTTTGTTAAAGAGCACACACACTCAGTGGGTTAAAGAGCACAGAAACGCTGGGTTAGATAAAGAGCAGAAACGCTGGGTGAGCACACACACGGACGCTGGGTAAGTTAAAGAGCAGAAACGCTGGGTTAGTTAAAGAGCACACACACTCAGTGGGTTAAAGAGCACAGAAACGCTGGGTTAGATAAAGAGCAGAAACGTTGGGTTAGATAAAGAGCACACACACACTCAGTGGGTTAAAGAGCACAGAAACGCTGGGTTAGTTAAAGAGCACACACACTCAGTGGGTTAAAGAGCACAGAAACGCTGGGTTAGATAAAGAGCAGAAACGCTGGGTTAGATAAAGAGCACACACACTCAGAGTCAGAGCAAGCTTGGGCAGGCTGCGGGGAACCTGTTTGCAGAAGACTCGAGCATTAGTGGTTTATCTAAGGTGTGGTCCACCTTAAGACTTGGTAATTATCCAGGCTATGACAGCCAGTGACAGCCAAACCTCTACTACTTACACTTAACCCGTAAGACTCTCTGCTCGAATGAGACCCACAATGCACTGCTCTTACAACCCCCCCCCCCCCAATCCCCCCACCGCACAGTAAAATCACTGCATTCTCAACATCAGAATGATAAATACAGTCACTGCACAAATTCATCGAGTGACAAGGTCGCTGAAATACTATATAATCAGTGCCGCTGAATCTAAAGAGGGGAAAGCCCCTAATAAATACAGAATTTATCAATTGCATATTTATTATTGATACAGTTGGCAGCGCAGTGACATCAACACACCGTTAAACTGAGAGTAGCGTGTTTCATTTGAATTTCCCCCCAACGCCCCTCCACACACACAACAATTATCGCTGTTTTTGTAAATGTATGAGACGACATGAATGATTATGACCGGAGGGGAATTGATTTATAATACCCACGGGCGTGGCTGAACCGTGGTCTGTGCCATGAGCCATAAACATCCCCATAAAGCCCATCAGAGGTGTAGTGTGCAGTAAGCTGAGCGTGTCATTTCATGACAATAAAAATATCATAAACGCCAGTCAGTCAGAAATAAATAAACGCTTCCTGTGTCAAGCTTTTAAATTAAATGTTAAGGGGGCAGTAAATCAGAATTACCCCCCCCCCTCCTCCCCTGCAGCTCTCCACTACATTCCCCCCTGGGCTGTGTCAACACCATTTTCCACGTGATGCTTCATACATTTCATTTTTTTCCCGCCATTTAAAAAAAAAATGAATATGTGCTATTCAGTTGCGGGAGACTGAAATGCATGATGTGAATTAAGACAGCGCATCCACATGCTCGCCTCTGTCCTCCCTCTCTCTCTCTCTCTCTCTCTCTCCCTCTCTCTCTCTCTCTCCCTCTCTCTCTCTCTCTCTCTCTCTCTCTCTCCCTCTCTCTCTCTCTCTCCCTCTCTCTCTCTCTCTCTCTCTCTCTCTCTCCCTCTCTCTCTCTCCCTCTCCCTCTCTCTCTCTCTCTCTCTCTCTCCTCAGCATTCCCACAGTCCTACAGTACAGTGGGTCCCAGTGGAATTTAGGATGCAAATTAAGCCCCCCACCCCTCATGAAAGAATTCCAGGATTTTTTCCCCTGCACCTAGTTGTCAGATGTGAGACTCTGTGGGGGGGTGGGGGGTGGGCACAGGGGGGGGGGCACAGTTTCTCAGCAGCTTAAGTGCAGAACTGACATAACCCTACAGCACCTACAGCATAACACTCTCTGAAAATTCCCCCAAAGAAAATGTATTTAGTGTCCCGTCTGTGCCCCCCCTTCCAAACTCGCCCCCCCCCCCCAAACGCATCCCAGATTGAAAAGCCGCAAGCGCCCCCGTCACCTGGATTGTCAGTTGAAGAGGGGCCGCGTGCTGCTGCCCCCCCCCCCCCAATAACCCCCTCCCGGCCAGTTCCAGAATGATCCAGAAAGCTGCTAGCACAAGTGATAAGGGGGTCACACAGACTGCAGTACGAAGCAGGAAACCTGAAAACACTCCCATTACATTGCATTACAGGCATTTAGCAGACGCTCTTATCCAGAGCGACTTACATTGCGTCCATTTATACAGCTGGATATATATACTGGAGCAGTGCAGGTTAAGCACCTTGCTCAAGGGTACAACGGCAGTGTCCCACCGGGGAATCGAACCTGCGACCTTTAGGTTACAAGACCAGCTCCTTAGCCATTATACTACGCTGCCGTCTCCCGCCCTGCTTCTGAGCCCATCCACACTGCGGTCCATGTTCAGCCTGCCCCCCCCCCCATCCCACCCCCCCCCCCGCACGATCGCGCATGCCACTCCCTGTAAAGGCCCTTCCACCCCAGGGCCAGCCCCCTCCCTGGGCTTCTCCGAGATCTCGAACCGAAAGCCCGTAAAATTCGCAACGCCGGCTCCGTAGCGCTAGCGGCGAGATCCCGCTAACCTGCGCCTGTGCCCCCCCCCGTCCCCCCCCCCCCCCCCGCCGTCGAGCGGGGCTGTCAACACAAATAAACAGGCTAAAAGTGCTAATGAGCGTGGCGTGTTCAGGGAGGCTGGAGCTGAGGTGATCACAGCGCGCGTTTGGCAGCGTAATTAGCTTATTTGTACCGCCGGCCTGCGCTAACCTGATTAGCGCGGATGCTACGCGGCGCGGCTCCCCTCCCTCCCTCCTCCGCCACGGGCCCCGGTGGCTAGTTAACTTCACACCAGCCCCGTAATAATCTCGGGCGACGCTCTATAAGCTGAACCCGGGTATTAGAGGCCCGATGATCTGTTTGTCCGTCAATATAAAAAAAAAAAAAACCTGGCGAACATTTTAGCGCGGTTTAGCGGGTCGACTCTGCGGAAAACCGAGCGCTACGCAAACCCAAAACGCAGCTAATCCCAGCGTCTCCGGGCATGTGAAATGGAGTACGGAGGGAGGCTGTTAAAACGAATCACCAGAAGTCATCTGAAGCTCTTTTACACTGGTGTCTGTAAGCTTTCACACCTTCATGGTTCATTACAAGGCATTTTGGCATTCTACAACTTTCTAAAAAAAAAAAACCTCTCAGAATAAAGCACCATTTTTACAGAGGCCGTATATCCAATGAGCTGCCTCTTTACTAAAGAGAACTCAGCACAGAGGCCGTATATCCAATGAGCTGCCTCTTTACTAAAGAGAACTCAGCACAGAGGCCGTATATCCAATGAGCTGCCTCTTTACTAAAGAGAACTCAGCACAGAGGCCGTATATCCAATGAGCTGCCTCTTTACTAAAGAGAACTCAGCACAGAGGCCATATATCCAATGAGCTGCCTCTTTACTAAAGAGAACTCAGCACAGAGGCCGTATATCCAATGAGCTGCCTCTTTACTAAAGAGAACTCAGCACAGAGGCCATATATCCAATGAGCTTCCGCCTTACTGAAGAGAACTCAGCACAGAGGCCGTATATCCAATGAGCTTCTGCCTTACAGAAGAGAACTCAGCACAGAGGCCATATATCCAATGAGCTTCCGCCTTACTGAAGCGAACTCAGCACAGAGGCCGTATATCCAATGAGCTGCCACCTTACTGAAGTGAACTCAGCACAGGGGCTGTACATCCAATGAGCTCCCCACTTACTGAAGAGAAGTCAGCACAGACTGTACATCCAATGAGCTGCCTACTTACTGAAGAGAAGTCAGCACAGACTGTACATCCAATGAGCTGCCTACTTACTGAAGAGAATTCAGCACAGAGGCCGTATATCCAATGAGCTCCTCACTTACTGAAGAGAAGTCAGCACAGAGGCTGTACGTCCAATGAGCTGCCCCCTTACTAAATAGAACTCAGCACAGCGTTATTGTGGCAAGAGGGAAACCTCTTGTGATTCACTGAAAAACCTTCAAGAAAGTCTTATTCCACTTTATTAATTCTTAAAAGCATTTAAGAATTATGAGATGTTTAAATTTCCACTTTAATTTAGGGTGATAAAATTATTTCGGTGATATATTTTTACCACCTCAAGTGGGTGTTCTTTTCTAAACACCACCTTCTCCCATAATGTGCACATGGAGCCACTTAATTAAAACAACTGAAGTTTGAAGAGAGAAAAGATTCAGCTCTCCTGGCGTGAAACTTGGACAGGGTCCAACCAAACTTTTTTTATTTTTTGTCTGAGTGGCAGGAAGATTGGATCCATTTTTGCGGCCTATTTTTGGAAGGTAATTCTGTTTTGATATTTGCTTTCTGACGACGGCGTACGCATCGTCTCCCGAGCGTGCGCTCAGAGTGGCTCCAAAAGCGGCAGTCACTCACGCAACCGCATGTAAATAAACCAGCGTTTGAAAAGGGACAAGCAGCTGGCGGGAGGGGGGGGGTAAAAACAGACCTGCAAACTGCAATCCACCTGAATGTATCCCCAAACGCCTCCCCCCCCCCCCACTCAGCGCAGAGTGCCGATTTGGCCAGGCGTACGCTTGTAATGACGGTGAAATGCATTAGGACTATTTTGTGATTTTGGCAGTTAGGAGGGACATCGGAGAGAGAGGGAGAGACGGCGGGCAGGAGATTGCAAATGGAGGACGCCGCCGCCGCCGCCTCGTTAGCCTCCCGCGCTCTCAGGAGCGCGGCGCTGTCTCCGGGGGCTCGTCGAGGCCGAGGGGCTTAAGCGGGGGGCATTAAGCGGGGGGGCATTAAGCGGGGGGCATTATCTGTACAACACTCAGATCAAAAGGCCAAGCTGGGGCATTTAAAAGGTTGCGGCCCTGTGGACCGTGAGGATTTCAAAGTCTCGCCGTTCGACAGAAGCCCCCTTTTTCTGTCTCCAGCCACCCATCTTGTCTAACGCCGGGCCGCGGAAGCGCTCGCACACACAGACCTTTGTTTTGGGTTTTATGGGTGTGTGTACGGGGAACGGGCCAGAGATTAGAGCTCTTCTCCCCCCTCTTCTTTTCTGAAGGAGAATGTTTTTCCTTTCCAGCTGAGGCTGCTATTTATTTTATCTAATTAAAGATCATTTTTCAAAGTATCACAAAAAAAAAACATATAAACAAAATAAAATATGTCATTGATAGTATTGTGGAAGATTGTTTAATAAAACATAGCAAGACATCCAATATGTCACATATAAATGCAGGAATTAATTTTTATTAATTAAAAATATATTTTTTATTATTTTACTGTAAAGCGGAAAATGTAAGAAATGACATATGCACATCGCTTGACAAATTGTGTTGGGTTTGGCATGTGTAAAGTAATGACCACTGAACTGATCTCTGAACGTTAAGTTTTTTTCAGTGCACCTGCTTGCAGTATTTGCTGGTTCACGTTGTTGCTGAGCTCATCCAGGTTTGTTGTTGTATTATTTTGCAGCGTCTGCTCACGCTGCAGATCTGAATGCGCTTTCTGGCTTTCTCTGGCCGCGCACGACCCCAAAGTTCAAAGGTCATCTGCGGCCGCTTCCTGCGTAATCCGCCCTCCTCTTAACGCCCAGGAAGTCAGGAAGTGAAAGTTGGACCGGCCTCCTGTTTGCGGGTTTTAAATGGTTTAAACGGCTTCGGCCGCTGGGTACACAAAGCCAGGCCGACCCCCCCAGCCCCCCCCCATGCAAGGTCACCCCTCACCCCCCCCCATGTGCGGGGAATGCCTGCTGGGACCCCGCAAACCGCCATTAGGACCTGCTTCCAAATAACCGTCATTTGGCAATTTGTGCTCCCCGCTTTTATCAGTACACACGGGAACATAGTGCGTAAGGACGTGAGGAGAGAGAGAGGGAGAGAGGGAGAGAAAGAGAGAGGGAGAGAGCGAGCGAGAGAGAGAGAGAGACCTTTGACCTTTGATTCTCCTTTATTTAACAGTAAAAAAAGGAGACATACAAATCTAGTTATACACAATAATCAAAGATGGAAAGTAAACCAACACAATAGGAAAAAAAAAAATAAAAAAACTAAAAATAAAAAGACATGCTGGCTCCAAAGAGAAAGAGAGAGAGAGAGAGAGGGGGGGGGTAGAGAAAAAGGGGAGAGAGAGCTGAGAGAAACGGAGAGAGGAAGAGAGATAGAGAGAGAGAGGGGGTAGAGAAAAGGGGAGAGAGAGAGCGGGAGAGAAAGGGAGAGAGGAAGAGAAAGAGAGAGAGAGAGAGAGGAATAGAGAGAGGGACAGAGAGAGAGAGAGAGTGAGAGAGAGAGAGGGGGGAGAGAGGGAGTGAGGGAGAGGGAGCAAGGGAGAGAGAGAGCATAAAACAGCCAAAGCCATCAACAAGTTGAATTGGGGAATTTCTGCAAGGACGGGGGGGGGGGAGGGGTCACCGTGAAGTTCAAAGCAGAACACCGGCGCAGTGAGACAGGAGCACAAGCTGAACTGACCGTGGAGTTCACAGATCCGCACGCACACTCACCACACTCACAACGCTCACCACGCTCACCACGCTCACCACGCTCAGGAGGATGGAGGAAGGATGGAGGGGGGATGGAGGAAGGATGGAGGGAGGATGGAGGGGGGATGGCAGGGGGATGGAGGAGGGATGGAGGGGGGATGGAGGGAGGATGGCAGGGGGATGGAGGAGGGATGGAGGGAGGATGGAGGGGGGATGGTGGGGGGATGGAGGGAGGATGGAGGAGGGATGGAGGAAGGATGGAGGGAGGATGGAGGAAGGATGGAGGAAGGACGGAGGGAGGATGGAGGAAGGACGGAGGGAGGATGGAGGGGGGATGGCAGGGGGATGGAGGAGGGATGGAGGGGGGATGGAGGGAGGATGGCAGGGGGATGGAGGAGGGATGGAGGGAGGATGGAGGGGGGATGGTGGGGGGATGGAGGGAGGATGGAGGAGGGATGGAGGAAGGATGGAGGGAGGATGGAGGAAGGATGGAGGAAGGACGGAGGGAGGATGGAGGAAGGACGGAGGGAGGATGGTGGGGGATGGAGGGAGGATGGAGGAGGGATGGAGGGAGGATGGAGGGGGGATGGCAGGAGGATGGAAGGAGACTGGAGGGAGGATGGAAGGAGACTGGAGGAAGGATGGAGGGAGGATGGAAGGATGGAGGGAGGATGGAGGGACACTCGACGCGTGATGCACACTAAACTCCGTGCTTCACTCGCCTGCCTGATCATTAGATGAGAAGCACGTTAGTTTCCACTTAGCACTGCAGTGCTCAGGGAAACCGGCAGTAAAGATGTCATCAATATCAATTAATCCACAAACAACTGGCTGCGTGTTCGTCTTTATTCACTTATACATTTTGGTATGCTTTCCGGTTCTGAGCCCAACCCAGTAAAAAAAAAGAAGGACTTGCAGGGTCATATTGCACGTGTTTATTATAATTTACATGGGCAAACAGTGTCAATAAATGTGCCCCTACACCTGCCATTTCAATTTCATTTTCCATGCCCCCCCTTCACCCCACCACCCCCCCAATTCAGTATAAACCCTAATAGCGCTGGCCTTGGAATCATTTCAGAAGTGGATTAAAATGTTTGTCAATTATCATTTCCATCAGGAGAAGCACTCTGCGTCTCATCTGCTAATTGAATCATTAAATAATTTCGCTTTCCCGGGAGACTGAGGAGCGGGGGTTTGCAAACAGAGCCGTCCCGCAGCCCCCGGCAACCGTAAGATTGCCAGATATGTTTATTAATTTCTAACCCCCGGTGTTTCGGAGGGAACAGAGAGAGAGCTGTCAGCCAGCGCGAGAGACATGTGCTCCCGCTCAGCTGGAGGCTTCCCCCGTTACGAATAAAGGAGGCGTCTGTAGCGTCTTTGAGTAGGAAAAAATAATAACAATAATAAAACCCCCCCGCCCCCGCCCCCCGATGGCGTGAAATGTGTTGGAAACCTTAAGAGAAACAAGAAAATGTCTCTTATTGCAGCATCAGACGCAGAACGGAGTGGCTGTCGAACGAGGACAGCAAAAAGGTGTGGATGCCCATAAGTGCCCCCTGCTCGTCCCCACCTGCTTTATCCACATGACCAGAGTCTCACTTCTAAACAAAATGGCCGACAGCGGTGTCCTGGCACCCGACGCCGTTTGGCATAAACGGTTCGAACCACGCTGCCATCGCCCGCCGCACACACACGACCACCGCACACACACACGACCACCGCACACACACGACCACCGCACACACACACGACCACCGGACATGCAAGACCACCGCACACACACAACCACCGCACACACACACGACCACCGGACACACACAAGACCACCGGACACACACACGACCACCGGACACACACATGACCACCGGACACACACACGACCACCGGACACACACATGACCTCGCCACGTGCCGATGCCCGGACATCCCCACAGATCATATTAATTATGTTACAGATCATATTAATTATGCCACAGATCATATTAATTATGCCACAGATCATATTAATTATGTTACAGATCATATTAATTATGTTACAGATCATATTAATTATGCCACAGATCATATTAATTATGTTACAGATCATATTAATTATGCCACAGATCATATTAATTATGTTACAGATCATATTAATTATGCCACAGATCATATTAATTATGTTACAGATCATATTAATTATGCCACAGATCATATTAATTATGCCACAGATCATATTAATTATGTTACAGATCATATTAATTATGCCACAGATCATATTAATTATGCCACAGATCATATTCATTATGTTACAGATCATATTAATTATGCCACAGATCATATTAATTATGTTACAGATCATATTAATTATGTTACAGATCATATTAATTATGCCACAGATCATAGTAATTAAGCCACAGATCATATTAATTATGTTACAGATCATATTAATTATGCCACAGATCATATTAATTATGTCACAGATCATATTAATTATGCCAGATTATATTAATTATGCCACAGATCATATTAATTATGTCACAGATCATATTAATTATGTCACAGATCATATTAATTATGCTACAGATCATATGAACTATGTCACAGATCATATTAATTATGTCACAGATCATATTACTTATGCCAAAAATCATATTAATTATGTCACAGATCATATTAATTATGTCACAGATCATATTAAATATGCCACAGATCATATTACTTATGCCACAGATCATATTAATTATGTCACAGATCATATTAAATATGCCACAGATCATATTAATTATGTTACAGATCATATTAATTATGTCACAGATCATATTAATTATGTCACAGATCATATTAATTATGCCACAGATCATATTAATTATGTCACAGATCATATTAATTATGCCACAGATCATATTAATTATGCCACAGATCATATCAACGTGCAACAGACGGAGCGAAAGACGCCGCCCAGCAGTAGCCAAATACGTCAAGGTGAAACTTCCTTTGAAGAATTAAAGAATGATTTTTTAATTTTTTTTTTTATTATACCGCCGGTATTCGAGGCTTTGTGTCGCGCCGACATCAGACAAATCATAACCTCCGTAATCTTCCCGATTTGGCCCCCGGCGCGGGGTTCTTGGCAGCGGCCCGACGCGGCGGCAGGAAGAACACGTTTGGCCGTGCGCGCGAGCGGCGAAGTCTGGGGGAGGATGTGAGAGCGGCGGCGGAGGCGGCGGCAGACCTTGCAAAGGAACATAAAAGAAAGAAAGAAAGAAAAACAACAGCGACGCAAAGCCGGGGAGGAGAGAGAGAGAGAGAGAGAGAGAAGAAAATCAAAAGCTTCGCGAGGTCGGCCGGAA
Source organism: Anguilla anguilla (assembly GCF_013347855.1). Classification (NCBI taxonomy): domain Eukaryota; kingdom Metazoa; phylum Chordata; class Actinopteri; order Anguilliformes; family Anguillidae; genus Anguilla; species Anguilla anguilla. The sequence continues at coordinate 1,871,896 of NC_049204.1, read as the reverse complement.
GGGCAGGTGTCAGTCACAGCTGTGATTCTTTCGCGCTTTTCTCACAATGAACAAAAAACGGAGAATTAATTGCCACGAACTTCCGCTCTGCATCGATTTGGGTTTTATTTACGCCAGGATACTGCATCATGGACCATAATCAACAGGCTAGCCACAATCCTGGGGCGTGTTTTTTTAGAAGTGTGGGTTGTTCTGTTGATCGGACCGGCAGCCCACTGCAGTTGAGTATGAATGACAGGTGACCTGTCTCTGGGTCACAGTTGCCGTGGTGATGCTGCAGGGTTTCCGAGGTGAGGCTGCAGGTGAGGAATGTTCTCACCTGTCTGCTGCTCTGCCTGCCTGTCGA
>NC_049204.1:1859050-1866550 GCF_013347855.1 Anguilla anguilla | reverse complement strand
ACGACTCGGTGAACTTCGGCCACCGAAGTGCTAGCCGTTTAAATGGAGCCCTTATCGAGGCCGAACTCCATAACGCTCGACCGCAAACACGGTCCTGTGACTCCATCTCTCTCTCTCTCTCTCTCTGTCTTTCACTGGACGGGCAACACTGAGGAACCCCAGGGCGAAGGGTTAAATCTGCTCAAACGATGGGCGGGGGGGGGGGGGGGGGGGGGGACAGGGGGGTGGGGACACCTGCTGGAAACACACACGGCCGAGCAAAAGAAGAAATAAATAAAAAAATGAAAGGCATGCGGAGCAGTTAGTTGGGGGCATGAAAATCAGGCTTTTGTCTTTCCTAATGAATATGTCCTTCTGCTAAGGAAGGGGCGGTGGGGTAGAGGTTAGAGGGGGGAGGAGGGGAAGGGGTCTGGGGGAGGGGGGGGTTGACTGTCCTGCATATGAAAGCCAGGGAGGGGGAAATGAGTACGCGTATGGCCACCCCTCCTCCCTAAATACCCCCAACCCCCCAAACACCGAGGGAAGTGGTAATTAATCTATAGTGAGTGACTCTGGCCTGAATTAGGACTCCCCCCCCCCCCCCCCCCCCCAACAAAAAAGGGGGAGTTTTAAAGCTTGGCCAGGGTTGGGCTACAGAGAGAAAAGAAAGGGAGGGAGAGAGGGAAGGAGGGAGGGAGAGGACAGGAGAAGAGAGGAAAGCTGTAGAAAGATGGCTGGGATGTCTGTACTTCAGTGTCTATCTCCTCTCCGGCCTCTGTTTTTACACATAGTTTACATGTCTTTGTCTTACTGATCAACTTCAGGTTAATGATTTTGGGCTGCTGAACTCAAAAGAAAACTTTAAATGAAAACAAATCAGGGGTTAAAATTTTTTTTTTTTAAATCCAAGCAATCCACTCCCTTAACTGCTCGAGAGAAAAAAAAAACCCCACATCTTTAATCTGAGCACTTGGCTTTCAGTGTCCAGAAAATCAAAGAGGGTTTAAATGTGACGCCCGTTTTCCCACAGCAATGCGCTGGGCGTGTCCCGTGGAGATCAGCCAAGCCCCGCCCCCATCCTGACTGACAGGAGGCCCCCGGGATGTGTGCCTTAAATCTGAACGCTGACATCAGCATTAACGCCTGATCCTCCTTCCCTCCCTCCGTCCGTCAAAAGACATCTGCCAGGCCTGCACCGGGAAGGGGTTGCTGAGTGGCTCATCCCGTTAAGGCACTGCTCTAGTGTGTGGATGGGCCCCATGGTCTGGTATCTGTTAAAGCACTGCTCCAGTGTGTGGATGGGCCCCATGGTCTGGTATCTGTTAAGGCTCTGCTTCAGTGTGTGGATGGGCCCCATAGTCTGGTATCTGTTAAGGCACTGCTCCAGTGTGTGGATGGGCCCCATGGTCTGGTATCTGTTAAGGCACTGCTCCAGTGTGTGGATGGGCCCCATGGTCTGGTATCTGTTAAGGCTCTGTTCCAGTGTGTGGATGGGCCCCACGGTCTGGTGTCTGTTATGTTGGCAAGCCCATGGGTCAGAAAGTAAAAGTCCTGCCATGTGTTTCTTACACCCATGAACTCAGCCAGCTGATTTCTGTTATTAGTACTGTCTCTTGACTGAAGAATTGTGCTAATTAGCAAATCCAGGCAACTGGAACAAAATACTGGGGAGGACTTTTAATTTCTGAACCTGGATTTGCCACCTCTGATGAGTGTTATGAGGGGATGATGTGGTATAAACACTGTGTGATGGTGTGTGGTGTAACACACAGTGTGTTCTCCCTGGCTGTGCACTAGCCTTAATGGACAGGCCTTATCTGGATTAGATAGATGATGTTTGTGTCTTTGTAAAATAAATTGATTGTTTAACCTCTGCTCCCCAGGACAAGGACAAACAGGGTGAATTACACTGGAGTGCTCCTAATAAGGTATTTAAACAGGTAAGTGGTAAATTAATGTCTTGGTTTAGAGATTAGAGGGGTGATTCACACAGATAACGCTGATGAAAGATCAGGCCGTAAAGCACTAAGATGTTGTCCGAGAGGGAGGGGCTTCACTTTGACTGACACACGTCCCTGGGAGACGGTTAGCAGCAGATTACTCACCAGCCGTGGGATATCTTAAGTGCTTTCTGCCGGAAGGCTCATATTTAGGTGAATGATGTCCCAAACAGGGAGCTGTTACAGTTTAAAGTGTTTCAGTTATTTATGATGACTGCAGAGCTAAGTTCTACTGAGGGAAAGTTCATGCATGTGTGGTAGGAAGTCAGAAATACTTGCTGATCAGATAACTTGTGCCAGAGGGTTTAGCAAGAGCCCTTAAGATTTGTGACAATGGTGGTGAGTTTGCGTTCACACCCACTTACATACATGAGAGAGAGTGATTGTATGTGTGTGCGCATGTGGACTGTTATGTATGTGTGTGAGTGCGTGTGCGTGCATGTGTGCATGCATATGTGTGGATCTGAGCTTGCTAAAGGTGTGGTGTGTGTTTGCATGTGTGCGTGTGTGTGTGTGAGAGTGTGTGTGTGCATGTGTGTGTGTGTGTGTGTGCGTGCATTTCTGCATGCATGTGTGTGGATCTGAGCTTGTTAAAGGTGTGGTGTGTGTTTGCATGTGTGCGTGTGTGTGTGTGAGAGAGTGAGAGGGTGTGTATGTGTGTGTGTGTGTGAGAGAGTGAGAGGGTGTGTATGTGTGTGTGTGTACAGTATGTGCGCGTGTGTGTGTGCGTATGTGTGTGTGTGTGTGTGTACAGTATGTGTGTGCGCGCAGAGATTAGAGAAGGCGGGTTGTGTGCCGGTGGGTGATTGAGTAACAAAAAAATTCCCCCTGAAGTTTGATTCACCTCCAGAACCAGGAACACCAGCACGAAACACCGGGACAATTCCCCGATTACGTTTGTCTTGGTGCCGTCGCTGTTTCAGTAAACAAGATCACACAGAAGGGGGTACGAGGGGGGGGTGAAGGGAGCCCCCTGCGGAGGCGCGAAACGGGCGATAACGCATGCTAACGGCGGCGCGGGGCTATCCGCGGGTCCCAGGAGGGCTGTCCCACTATTTAAACTCCTCCGCTCTTCTTCAAACGCAAACACCTCCCCCAAAAACAGGCCCGGCTCCAGCGAGCACCGCGTTTGATGTGTGGAGTGGAACCGGAATATTTTTCACCAGCAATGCTGGCAGTGTTTAGCAGAAAATGCCCAGCGTACAGAAAAACAGTAATTGTAATAAGTCATAAATCCGCTCACCCCATAATATCAACTCACATTTAATTAAAACGAAATTATATTGTAAAGATTAATTATTTCCCCTGATCTGTGACAGGGATCACGTTAGAATATTCTAAAGTTCGGCCAACTTGTTCAAAATTAAGATTTTGTTTTCCTGTTAAGACAAAGGCATGCCATTCAATTACAGTTTAGATTTTGTAAAAATATTTATCTTTAATGAATTCACCTGCGAACATAACGGTGTTATTCTCGAGTCAGACGGTGCCCTTTTCCCCTCTCTGATTTTAGAGACGGCGAAAGCTTCGTTTAAATGAGGCAACCCTGTCACTCAGCGAGTAAAACAATGCGTAATTAAAAAAATAATAAAAAAACTAATTAGCAGCCAAGACACAGACAGTGAATGGAGAATGGAGAGAGACAGAGAGAGAGAGGAAGGGAGAGAGAGAGAGAGAGAGGAAGGGAGAGAAATCAACAAAAGAGTGAACTGGAGAGCTCATAAAGAGATGGGCCTGAAAGCGCAGGAAGATTTCACATTATGTTCAGACGTCCTGGTACGCAGCCTCCCTCTCTCTCTCTTTTAAATGAGAAACGTGTGAAGCAGACACTTCACACTTACATGCGTGCATTTACGCATGAGGGAGTGTGTGTGTGTGTGCCTGTGTGCGCATGTGTGAGTATGTGTGTATGTGTGTGAGAGCGTGTATATGTGCACGTGTGTGTGTGTGTGTATGCATGTGTGTGAGTGTGTGTGTGTGTGTGTGAGAGAGCAAGTATATTTGCACGCGTGTGTGTGCCTCTGTGTATGTGCTGTGTACGCGTGTGTGTGTGTGTGTGAATATGTGCATGCGTGTGTGTGTCTACACAGGGAATACAGGTGTGTTTACCTCCCTCCTACTTACACACACCTATCCCCCACAGGTGACCAGCAGAGGCCAGCTCACCTGTTCACTGGGACTGTCAGTAACTCTGCTCCGCTCTGCCCTGCTTCTGTCTGTCAGACAGGGCCTATCCAAGATCACTCAGTCTAGCGCCAAGATACTTACGCCTCTCTCATCCGCTTCTGATCATTTTTAAACCTTCTAACATTCTACTCCCCGGAACTGCTCTCCTCTCTCTCTCTGCTTTAAGCATATTAATATTGCCTCCACTGATCTCCGATCTCTACTTATCTCTACTTGGATTCTCACCACTCCCCAAAAAGCTTCATAGCCCCCCCCCCCCCTCCCCTCTGAAATCACCAAGACAACCTCATCATCAGCTGCCCTCTGGGGCAGAAACAGGGGGTGGGAGCCGGAGAGGGGGTGGGGGGGGGGGGGTAAATCAGGCTCTTACAGCGGTCTCTAAAGGACTGCCTCCCGGAGGGGTCAGTGCTGTTTAACCCCATAGCGACCGGGCGTTCTGAGGCCAGTCACAGGGAGGTGTGTGAACGATGGCGATGTGCCAGTCCCCTTTCTTGCCCCCCCCCCCCCAGACCGACGTGATCAGGATGTCAGATCGGCACGCCGTTTTTTCTGCAAACGACTGAAAACCCACCTTTCCAGACAACCCCTCAATTAATGCTTTTTTTTTTTTAAAGAACACTTTTCTTCCTTTTGTTTTGCAGGTCTTGTGTCACACACCTTAATAACGGCAATTATCGGAGCCCAGCTTCGCCCGACTCCAGCTTTACACTGCCTGCTTTTTACGAGCATTTCCAGACAAAGTTTACTGAACTCCATGCCTAGTACGGCTGTTTTTCTTTCTGGAAGTTTCTTTGCCAAATGCTTAAACTTGTGTCATCAGTATCGCCCACGCTAACTCCCCTTTACTTACACTCATATTGCACACGCTAACGCTCACATCGCCCATGCTAACTCCCCTTTACTTACACTCATATTGCACACGCTAACGCTCACATCGCCCATGCTAACTCCCCTTTACTTACACTCACATTGCACACGCTAACGCTCACATCGCCCATGCTAACTCCCCTTTACATACACTCATATTGCACACGCTAACGCTCACATCGCCCATGCTAACTCCCCTTTACATACACTCATATTGCACACGCTAATGCTCACATCGCCCATGCTAACTCCCCTTTACATACACTCATATTGCACACGCTAATGCTCACATCGCCCATGCTAACTCCCCTTTACATACACTCACATTGCACACGCTAACGCTCACATCGCACATGCTAACTCCCCTTTACTTACACTCACATTGCACACGCTAACGCTCACATCGCCCATGCTAACTCCCCTTTACTTACACTCACATTGCACACGCTAACGCTCACATCGCACATGCTAACTCCCCTTTACTTACACTCACATCACTCACACTAACACTCACATCACTCACACTAACGATCACATCACACACCAACACTCACATCACTCACACTAACGCTCACATCACTCACACTAACACTCACATCACTCACACTAACACTCACATCACTCACACTAACAATCACATCACACACTAACGCTCACATCACTCACACTAACACTCACATCACTCACACTAACGATCACATCACACACCAACACTCACATCACTCACACTAACGCTCACATCACTCACACTAACACTCACATCACTCACACTAACGCTCACATCACTCACACTAACGCTCACATCACAGACTCACACACACACACACACACACACACACACACATACACACTCACATCACTCACACACAGACACACACACACAGACACACACACACACACACTCACACACACACAGACACACACACACTCACATCACTCACACTAACACTCACATCACAGACTCACACACACACGCACACACACTAACGCTCACATCACACACACACACACACTCACACACACACAGACACACACACACACACTCACATCACAGACTCACACACACACACACACACACACACACACATCACACACACACACACACACACATCACCGCCACTGAGTACTTTAAATGGCCGTGTGTCACACAGGCATTTTTTAGAGTAATGTTTTTTAAATGTTTTTTTGCGTTGAGTGATGATTAGACTTGAGGAAACAGGGCGCGGCTCTCTCTCTCTCTACATCCATGCGGGACAGCGGGAAGGTCAAAGGTCATGGGCCCTCTTATCAGCGGCGCTGAGGGAGGTTCAAACGCTGGCGGTTCTGCAGACAAACTGCGTTTTGATTGGAGGAGGGAGAATAAGCTGAGGCGGGCACAGCAGATATGCCCCCCCCCCCCAAAAAAAAAGAAAAAGAATAAAAAATGTTCTGGTAAGTAGACAAACAAATGTGCAATGTTTAGAAACACACACACACACACACACACACACATATGTATATTCCATTATGAGAACGCAACAGAGATTTTCTCAGTGTATTAGTGGGAGAATAGCGGGATTAGAAAAGGCGATGGATCCAGCTGGGGGGGTGGGGGGTGGGGAGGGGGGGCAGAGGGATATCTGCAGGTTCATTAAACCCACATGCAGCCTGCCCCCACCTACCACCCCCCCCCCCCCCACCCCACCCCACCCCACCCATCTCTTACCTTCAATTCAAACATGAGGATCCATTTCCATATGAAAAAAGACTGCGAAACAGAACACAGAGCAGTTACCTGGCAAACCCGCCTGCCCCCCACCCCACCCCCCCCACCCAACGCAACACCCACCCTCTACCCCTCTATCACCTTCATTAATACCCCCACACTTTAAAGCACTGCAGCAGAAATTCCCCCAAAACGGCGCAATTATACAGCGCAATAAGACCCAGCGTCTGCATTTATTAAGAGCTAATTTCACTAAGCGGAGCTAAACGCTCCAAATATAAAATGTTAAAATGCAGGTCTTCCGCAGACATAAAAGCTAACGCTCTCCCTCCCGCTCTGCTCCCTCGCGTTTAATCCAAACCGATGAGAGATGGGCCGGGTTTTAGCAGGGTGGATTATTTGTTTATTCCAGGCTAAAGTGCCGCATTGTGTGAGATTTGTTGGTTTGCAGAGCAAACAATATAATCTCACGCTCTTTAACCGAAGAATTTCGGAGTTCAAAGCGAGAGCAATTTATACGCATTATAGTTATTAATCATCCCTCGTTCTACGTGTCAGATTGACGAGAGGAAGACAATCCTCTTCCTAACCTCAAAAAAAGTTTTTTTTAACTTATTTGATACAATAATTTAACTACTATTCGGCAGGTTAAAAGTGTACAGACACGGGCAGGATTCATGAGGACGAGACAGTATTTAGCCCAAAAGCAGCCGAAGGCTGTGGGACTGAAATAAGAGAAGCCCAACGCAGTTTGAGTTTCAG
>NC_049204.1:1831550-1854050 GCF_013347855.1 Anguilla anguilla | reverse complement strand
CGGACGGCTCCCTAACGCCGCGCTCACCTCGCAGTCCGATTGGTCGCCCGCACCGCCCGGCGATAAACCCCAACGGGGCGTTCTCACCCAGGCACCGCGCCGCTTTCCGGAACATTCCAGACTCACTTTCAGAAGTGCGCGGCCAATTAATTAGGGGTTAAACAATGCCTTCAATTGCTTTCCCGCTTCCTTATCTCCGCCTTTCCCCTCCCCAGCCTCCCTCCTGGTGATGCGCTCACCTGTGGAGTAAGCCTCTTAAACCTCGCTACAACATTTAATTAGCATTATTTTTAACCGCAGGCGTTCCTATAATCATCTGTTTATTTTATAGCCAAAAATCCAGCCTAATATTTCATCCCTCTATTACTGAGGTCATCCCTCTGCAGAAATGCATGGCTGTGTAAAAGAAAAAGAATAAAAAATTACTCAACAACATAACTCGTTTATAAATTATCATTCAATTTGTTTTATCTTTTACAGGTGTGCAGCATTGCTTTTGCCAAAATTGAAACTAGACCCTACTCTCCCTATTACTTACAGACAGATGTGCGACTAATGCCACAGAATTAATGTTAAAATGCTAGCAGTTAAAATATTACTTGTTTTCCAAAGCCTTTCCCTAAGTCATTCACTGTTTGAGTGATGTGCAATTTCACGCAGGTTACGAAACAAAAACACTACTGTGACAATGCACAAATGAATGCTTTATAATTAACAGATCCTTAACATTTAGTGTAACTGGATATTTCTTATTTACATTGGTCGTGGCTATTAAACGTGAAAACGTGCTTCTAGTTAACATGATATAATCCAAGCATCAGAAATGATGCAACATTGCAGAAGAAACTGAATTTGCATATGAAATACATTCACAGTCCTTTCTTTATATGAATGGAGAGTATTGTAAATAATGATCCCAATAATCTAGGTACATGCCATCACTCTCAGTACAAGAGATGACCATTTACACAACTAAAGATCGATTACAGGTTGATACAGAAAGGTGAAGTAAAAATGCTTGTCTGTATTAAAATTTAAAATTTTCTTTGGGCTTTGCTGATGTTTTGAATCCCGTATTTTACTATGTTTGTGTTGGTGAGCCTGGCGTAAAATAAGTGCTCATGTCTCTTTCTGAATCTTAACTGCGTGTGTTAAACAAAGGTCGGTGTGGTTACAAAAAAAGCTTTTCGACTTTCCCGCTATCCGGCAGAAAAGTTTTTCCTCGTCCTCGTTTTGGGCTGTTTTGTTTTCTCTCCCCACTCCTGCAGACTCTCCGGGTCGTCGGGCGGGGCTGGAGCGGCGCTCGCTCGTTTGCGGGGGAGTTAATTAGCCGTTCGCCCGAGAGGCTGGCTAATCCGGCGCTTTCAGGCATCGGCCGTCCCCGGGGGTCCGCAGTCCGGGGTCTCGGGGCCTCCCCAGGGGCCGTCCCCGAAGTCCCGGAACTTATGAGAAACGTACAACAACACTGCAGCCTCCTCACAACACTGCAGCCTCACTCACAACACTGCAGCCTCCCTCACAACACTGCAGCCTCACTCACAACACTGCAGCCTCACTCACAACACTGCAGCCTCACTCACAACACTGCAGCCTCTCTCACAACACTGCAGCCTCCTCACAACACTGCAGCCTCCCTCACAACACAGCCTCACTCACAACACTGCAGCCTCCCTCACAACACTGCAGCCTCCCTCACAACACTGCAGCCTCCTCACAACACTGCAGCCTCTCTCACAACACTGCAGCCTCACTCACAACACTGCAGCCTCTCTCACAACACTGCAGCCTCCCTCACAACACTGCAGCCTCACTCACAACACTGCAGCCTCACTCACAACACTGCAGCCTCACTCACAACACTGCAGCCTCAACACTGCAGCCTCCCTCACAACACTGCAGCCTCCCTCACAACACTGCAGCCTCCCTCACAACACTGCAGCCTCACTCACAACACTGCAGCCTCACTCACAACACTGCAGCCTCACTCACAACACTGCAGCCTCAACACTGCAGCCTCCTCACAGCACTGCAGCCTCACTCAGGACACTGCAGCCTCCCTCACAACACTGCAGCCTCTCTCACAGCACTGCAGCCTCACTCACAACACTGCAGCCTCCCTCACAACACTGCCACCTCCCTCACAACACTGCAGCCTCTCTCACAACACTGCAGCCTCCCTCACAACACTGCAGCCTCTCTCACAACACTGCAGCCTCACTCACAACACTGCAGCCTCACTCACAACACTGCAGCCTCGCTCAGGACTGCCGCTGGACGGGGAGCGTTTCCCTTTGATCTCACCCTCCGTTTTTTTCCGGCGCGATGACATCATTGCTTTGCTATTATTTACTCATTTGCTCGGGGGGACACTCTCATCCAGACCATTTATACGGCTGCGTATTCTCGGTTTGCTTTCGATTCACGGGTTAAGCACTTGTGCTCCGGGGTAAAATGGCTGTGCCTCACCCGGGAACTGAACCTGCAGCCTCTGAGTTCAAGGCCCCAACCACTCTAACCACTCACATTGGTGGTGAGTGAAGTGAGCCCCCCCCCCCACCCCCTTTCACTGTAAAGCACTTTGAGATCAAAAAGAGCACTATATAAAATAAATGCCACTATTATTATTATTATTATTATTATTATATGCCGATTCAGTAATGTTCAGGTATGATGATGGTGATGATGATGATGATGATGATAATAATGGTGGTAATGATGATGGCTAAAAATGTATATTATTTATGTGATAGGATTTGGTGACTTATGTAAGGTTACTCATTATTATCCAGCTGTAAGGACGTAGTGCCTTCTCTACTACAAGCACAGAGAGCTGAGCTGGACTCCATCAGTTTCCCCCCCGAAGGAAACTTCTCCCGAGAACAATATTCAGTCGCAAGTTACGATAAACACATCAAATGCCATTTTGAATTGTTTCAGACTCTGATTGTAATGAAATTAGGATAAAATTGGTCTTTTATATGACTTTCAGTCTTCAAGACTTGACTCACTCCGCCACAAAGAAGAGGCGCTGTAAATTGTAAATATACAATGGGCTTTTGTTTCCTTTGTCGGGCCTGACTTTGGGAAGCCAGAGTAAATCTTAACAAAAATGCATTATTAGTTGTTAGCGGCCTACGTTTGTATCATATGAAATAAAAGAATGTCATATAGAGCGATTTTAATGGCCGCGAGCGTGACTGAATAACTACCACGTGTCAGCGCGGTGTTTTAAGAAGCACTGCATGATATCTTTGTCATTAAAGACAACCTGCATGTTCCTCTGTCACAACAGCACTCACTCAGGCTAGCGTAGCCGCTGAAGGCTGTAATTTACATTAAAATTAATTACCTCCAATAATTAAACTTCTTTTTGCGGCGTGCCGATGGAAAAATGAAAAGAAATGTTAATAATTGTTGAGAAAATAAGGAGTTTCTTCTTCTCTCTCGGCCCGAGTGCATTAGCGTGGGGGAAAAAAACTAAAAACAAGCTAAAGTTATGCAAGGGGGAACATCAATACATAAAACACACACACACACACACACACACACACACACACATATACACACATACATACGTAGATACTGACAGACATACAAACAGCCTGATAGACAGACACACGGGCAGATAAATGGGCTCACTCGCACATGCTCAGTAAAACTTTAACAGTGTTAATATGAGTTAATGTGAGAGTAAAATTAACACTGAGCTTATCTGATTAAATCGGAGCGGGCATAGTGGTAACGCAGTAAATGTTTGCACCATCACCACACACGCTCGTTACTATAGCAATGACGCAAATTATATTAACATCGAGGTGTACATCCTACATGACAAAATACAAAAACAGAGTTCTCAGCCAGAGTTAGCCACAGTGCTAAATAAACTCGGAGTCCGTACATTTTACACGACCACATTTTTAAAACGATTTCAAAGGCATCATGTTGATTGTAGCCGAATGAACGCTGGAGGTTTTTTTCGCTACACAGAAATTCGATCAGTGAATCATCTACAGCCCTCAGTATTAGGGTTTAATACCAGGACCCCGGTAAGCGGGGGGGAGAAGACTCGAATGGCGGGTCCCTTTCCCCCCCCCCCCGCTGAATTGGCGGTAATGTTAAATTAGACTCCATGACTCTGGGAATACAAAGAGATGTCATTCTGCTCCCTAACCGTGGCTGCGCTGATCAGATGGGTAATTAACTGCTAAAATGTGGGCCCTTATTGTTCTCCTTCCAGATTTAGTAGCCCATTCTACTGCCTGGAGAAGTCTTCTCTCAGAAATAACGGCAAAGCTGTACGTACCAATGAACAAAAAACAGAAATGCATTTAAGCCAACAAAAAGCAACAGTGCTGACACTTGCACAAATCTCCATTCTCTGCAATGCCCACTAAATGATGCTGTTTTAATTTCTTAAGAAGAGCAGACAGCCTTGAATAGAGAAGGAAGAATGACTATGGAATTAAATCATGGGGGGGTATATGGTATTGAGGTGGAGGGTGTGGGGGGGTATATGGTATTGAGTGGGGGGTTGTATATGGTATTTAGGGTTGGGGGGGTTGATAGATTTAGGGGGGGTATATGATATTGAATCGATACTCACCCTACAGACTGTAGCAGATGGCCGTAACCTTTCAAAGCCATGGTGCCATAAGGACTATGAAGTTGCACATGTTCAGAAGTCAAACAAAGTTGGACGGAAATTTCTAATCTCAAAGCATGAGCGAAAGAGCCCACAAGAGTCTGTCTGTCTGTGAGTCCCGAGATACAGAGATAAGCCTGAACAGCAGTTCTGCCAGAGGACCAATCACACAACAAGCTCAGTGACCAGTGGACCAATCACACAACAGGCTCAGTAACCAGGGGACCAGCCTCACAACAGGCTCAGTAACCAGTGGACCAATCACACAACAGGCTCAGCAACCAGGGGACCAATCACACAACAGGCTCAGTAACCAGTGGACCAGTCTCACAACAGGCTCAGTAACCAGGGGACCAATCACACAACAGGCTCAGTAACCAGGGGACCAATCACACAACAGGCTCAGTAACCAGTGGACCAGTCTCACAACAGGCTCAGTAACCAGCAGACCAATCATACAACAGGCTCAGTAACCAACGAACCAATCAAACAACAGGATCAGTAAAGTCCTGTAGGGCCATGCAGGGAATTCTGCTTCTCACTGACATGTTTAGCAACACAAGAAACACAACTGGCCATACTCGACAGAAAAGACAGCTAGACCCTGGGAGGACAGAGAGAAAGAGAGGTGGGGGGAATAGACAGAGAGAGAGAGAGAGAGGAGGGAACTCTCAGGTGAATAAGAGATCTCATTTTCTGGTGTGACCATGAAGCACACCTCCATGTTGTGTCAAAGCATTTCGCTGTATGTTCAAACAAACAAAAACAAACCTTTCCCTTGATTTCAGGATGTACTGCATGCTGAGAAAATGTCACTGAAGAGGTAACAATGACAAAAAGCGATATGTAACCAGTGCTCTATCTGTTCAAAAAACAACATGGCGGAACCTCCTCTGGATTAGTGCATGGCACCTGACATCACCATGACATCAGCTCTCAACTCAACACATTGCGTGGCATAATGACACCTCTAAATCCATGAGCGGCACAGCAGATCAACATCAACGCTAACGATGCCGCCGAACCTCACACTACAAACATAAAACGATCGAGTTACAAACGCATCTGTCATCAGCCTCTCATTACGATCATCTCCGCAAGCTAATTTGTGACCAGCGACTGCAGCTGTGGAAAAGTTACTGTAAGTGACAGCATCTTGATAAGGCGAGTATAACTCGTTTAGGGAGAGTCTTAAAACCCGAGCCAAAGCAGGCAGTGTTCCGCCTGGCAAACAGACTTCAGGATTCGTGAGAACTCCGGCGATCTTTAATCTTCTATCCCCGTAAGGCTGTGAGGCAAATTTCCGATCTGACTTTAATCTGGCATTGGCTTGTTCCAGTTCTGCACTAATCTAGCATGGTGGATTTAAATGATATTTCACTATTTACAGCAATTATAATAGTGTACAGGCAGGCCGGTCTGCAAAACAGGACCAATAAAGGGTCACATCACCCCAAGTTCAAGTTCTAATAAGCAAAGCCATTTTAAGCGATTTCTTAAAGTTCACTCCAGCTTTGAAAATGACTAATGGAATATTTAACTCTGACTCTACTGAACATAGGAACATCACCGCACGTGGCTTAGAATGTTTATTCATCTGCAACATGACCAAATATACATAAGGGCTCAAATAAATTTATTACAAAGTGTGAAAAGGACTATCTACTTGATGCACATGCAAATGTGTGTGTGTGTGCGTGTGTGTGTGTGTATGCATGTATGTGTGCATATACTGTGTTTGGTAAAATCAATACATTAAGTTATGTGATTACTTTCTATCATCATAATCTGCGTTATAGCCAGGATTCAATCTAAATTTGTCCTGAAATTTTGACAAACAATTAAAAGCAAAAACTGACCAAATTTAAGGACAAAATATGGTTTGTATACTGGCTAATGTCACCCAGGAAAGGGCAGATTTTGTTGGAAAAGGAAGTGGGATAAGGTGGCTATCTTAGAAACACATTGAGGTTTTTTTTGGGGGGGGGGGTGGGATACTGGTATAACAGCTGATTGAGCCTTGGAACGGAATGTTTCATTTTTTAAACAAGTTTCCAAAGTGCGCTTTGGATAAAAAAATTTTTTTTTTTTTTTAAACAAAAAAAACAAGGTTCCTTGTGTTCACTGGCAGGACAGATTTCAAAACCATATTTCATTATCGCTGAAGTTTACAGAGCCACCTATTTGCTTAACATGCTTTTCCTGCCGAAAATCAGCCGGCTGGCAATCCCATTACCCTAAACGGGGGCGCGCTGTTTCATCAGGGCCCCGTTTCTGAGTCGGCTGGATTACTGAGAGCCAATAAACCAAACGATGCTTAACAAGCTCACTGTGGCTGCGTGCTAAATGTGCATCTGCGGACTGCAGCCCCGTCAGTACTGCTGCGCTTACTGTAGATCCTGGAGGCCGCACTGCCTCTAGTATTTACTTTATTTGAGATGTAGAAATATAAAATAATTTTCCGTTAATGTGGAGTTTCTCCTGCATCTGATAGCAGGCAGGTTTTGTTGTTAACAAAGGAGTTCTTGTTAGCTCCTGAATAACTTCTTTTTTTTTTTGCAAGAAACACAGAACTTGTTTCATATCTTGTTTCAATCTGCAACTGTTTTATAGAGGAGAACCAAAGTACCAAAGCACTGTTTATTATTTTGGATTGGATCAATAAAGTCCCTTCTAAGTTAAAACATTTATATTAGTATGAAATTGAAAAGAAATCAGTTAATGAGTCATTATACCTCTCAACCCTACTAACAAAGCATATCTGAATGGGCAACTAATCTCATTTTTGGGTCATAATACTGCATGAATGTGTTTGTGTGTCTCTGTGTGTCCATTCACAGTCATGATCTCACAGACGTTAAAGACAACTTTGGATTCAAAGAGTGCAGCTCCGTCAGCGGACCGCCTGAAGCCAGGAGTCTAATCGAGGCTGTTCGTGCGGCCTTGTGCACAAGCACACCTGCCGGGGGTTTGGGATCCGAGCGGGGAAGCGCCGTTCCGCACGCGTGAGACGGACCGGCGGATGTTTGGGAGCGCTCGTGTTCCTCACGCAGCGTCTCTCACCCACGCTGCATCATTACCTGCAGCACGAGCATCCTCACCTTCTCCTCACAGTGACGTTTAACAGCCTGCGCTCTGGACAATAACTCCCTGCCTCTGCTCTCGTGTTTATTTCAACAACCGCATTAAAAAAAAAACTTTTCATCACCTTACATAGGACCCCAAGGCGAAATGAAATTTGGTCCCGAGACGGGAGATTTGGTGGCCAATCCGAAAAGGTTTAATTAATTTTAAATGGTGCTTTTCAGAGTGTAAGGGGCTCAAAGCAGTGGAGTGGAAAGGGTTTGGAGTGGCTAGCGCCTAGCAACGGGGCTAATCTAGGTCCTCCTTAGCGAGCTCATTTGAGAGTCTTACATCAGCCTATCGGAATCTCAAGGTGGGGCTTGGACGGAGTTCAGGGGCCTGGGCTGGTCGGGGTCTGTGGATCCAGCTTAAGCCCCCCGTGCTCACGGCCCGAAACACTTCCCAGGCTACTGCCGTGACACCGCGGCTCCGAGCCGCACTTCGCCTGCTTCACAAATGTTTTCGTTTTTTTTTTAACTGAGGAAATTTTGTTGAAGCATTAAAGAGGTGGGGGGTTGGGGATCGGAAAGAGAAAAGGATTTTTTCTTTCTTTTTCAGGCATTATAGAAGCCTGTGTTTGGCTCTGGGAGTTTGTGTGTTTGTGTGTGTGTGTGTGTGTGTGTGTGTGTGTTTATGTGGGTGTCTGTGCATGTGTGTTCATGTGTTTGTGTGTCTGTGTGTATGTGTGTATGTGTGTTTGTGTGCGCTTGTATACATGTGTATGTGTGTGCATGTGTTTGTGTGTGCGCATGTGTGCATTAGTGCTTGTATCCACGGGTATGTGTGTGTGCATGTGTGTATGTATACACGTGCGTATATTTGAGTGTACGTGTGCGTTTTCTGCTTTCCCAGTGCATGTATGTATCAGTCTTTGTAAAGCCATCCTTACATATTGTGCTCTTTTGATGAGGCCTCTGGTACCTGGTGATTGGGAGAATCTCTCAGCTTTCATGTGATTAAACCGCTCTGCAGCTGTGACTGTACGCGTGCACGCGTGGGGGGGGGGGGGGGGAGGGGGGGGCACAAACAGCACACAGCAGAGATGCTTCAGTACTGGGGGGGGGGGGGGGGGGGGGGGGGGGCACAAACACTGCACAGCAGAGATGCTTCAGTACTGCATAAACGCGCACATCTCGCTTTCCAACCTAACGCCTGAGGCAGGGTCTCTGACCGAATAACAGGCAGAGAAAAGTGCGGCCGAGGCGCCGCCCAAATAAGGAGAGAATAACGGATTTCCTGGGAGACGCGTCGCAAACACACAGCTGTGCTGCCGGCCAGAGCCTTGCGTGCGCTAGCCTCTCCCCCCCCTCTGTTCACCGGCGAATTACGGCCGTCCGTTTATCTCACTCGCAGTCTCCGAATGACGGGAATGAAGAGAGGAGCGGCGGTGAGAAGCTCTGCGGGGAGGAGAGGAGGAGAGGAGGAGAGCAGGAGAGCAGGAGAGGAGGAGAGGAGGAGAGGAGGAGAGCAGGAGAGCAGGAGAGGAGGAGAGGAGGAGAGCAGGAGAGGAGGAGAGCAGGAGAGGAGGAGAGCAGGAGAGCGGAGAGGAGGAGAGGTCCGCGGGTAGCGCGGCGAGGGGAAACAGTTCGGTCCTTGTTGCGGGCCGAGTCGCGCGGCTTATCGCTGAAGTGAAGTGTCGGCTACGATAAGAGGCACACAAGCGCGTCTTTATTTCTCTGCAATATGAAACTTCCATACGCTGCCCTGACTGGCAGGAACATTCTCAACAATTTATAAATTATTCACAATCGTGCAGGCAGTGGCCAGGCATCAATCTGGAGATAAAGACAGATCCTGTTTCTGAAAGTGTTCGTTTTATTCTCTCTGTCTCTCTTTCGTTTTTCTTTTTTTTTTTTTGTAATTTTATTCCAGTGTTCAAAAAGCAGAATCGAACACCCACGTCACATTGCAGTGATTGCTCAACAGAAATAAATTTGTTGCGTTTAATGGAAACACTGAACAAAGAGCCAACACATCTACTCCTCAGCATTCTCCGGCTCTCTCCCAGACTGAGCATGTGCAGACCTCTTCAGAGGACAGAAAGTTTAGCAAAAAAAAAAAAAAAACATAAAATAAAAAATCATTGCAAAGTTCTCTGAATTCTACGACGGTGAAGTCAGCTAGAATCGTGGTGAACAGAAAACAGTAGTGCAATGCACTTTTTTTTTTTTTTTTTTTTAACCGAAGTACCGTTTTTCCCACAGTGGGGTAGAAGAACTGCTAAACTCAAAAAAAAACTTTCCCAGCTGCCTGCTTGTGAGGTGCAGGAGCAGGCGTGTGAAGCGGGGGCTGATTCTGGGCCGTCCCAGCCCAGGAGAAGCACCTGTTGGAACAGCGGTCAGGTGCACCGTACCTCAGCAGCACTGACAGGCAGTGACGAGCCAGCCGAGCATCGTGTCTGAGACGGGTCCTACGAGCACCACGAGCTGACACACAAGTTATAGGGGGGGGGGGGGGGAAGGGGGGTTTCAAAAAAAAAAAAACACATTTTCTTTGTGTGCGCAGAATTTTGGTTGGTAAGGAAGGGTCCGGGGCCCTTTGTCTCCAGGCCTTGATGTGTGACTGGCCGGGCCCCCGCTCCGGGCCCCCGCTCCGGGCCCCCGAGCCGGCCCTCACCCTTGGCCCGTTCAGCGCCGCGCTGCCCACCCAGTCCGGCTCAGCGTGAGCCTCCCCCCGTTTCACAGGAGCCCCAATCAGAACCTCCCGGAGGACACGCTGTTTTTTTTCAGGGTCCGCTGTGTGGGAATCGACCGAGGGGACCGGCTCAAATCCGGTCGCCAGGCAACCACCGCGATATGCCGGGGGAATATCATTAGAGCTGGAAAACTAAGCAGTCTTTCTGAATTAGTAAACCTAATCACCGCTCTCTTTTTCTTGTTTTTTCTTTTTTTTTTTAAAGAGGAGAGGTTGAAAAAAAGAACGATGCAACATCGCAGTCTTTCTCGAGTTTTTAAAATTGGCTGAATTTTGTTTTTGTTCATGGCTTATGTCCTATTTTCTGACAATAGCCACACACACACACACATCCACACATACAAACACACACCCAGGCACACACATAAACAAACAAACAAACACATGCTCACAAACAAACAAGCAAACACACGCACACAAACAAACAAACACACACACACACACACACACACAAACACACACACACTCATACACACAAACACACACAAACAAACAAACACACACACACACTCATACACACAAACAAGCAAACACACATACATACACACAAACAAACAAACAAACAAACACACACACATCCACACATACAAGCACACACACACATAAACAAACACACACACAAAAACAAACACACACACATACACACAAACACTCGCACACACAAACAAACAAGCAAACACACACACAAACAAACAAACAAACACACACACACGCACACAAATAAACAAACACACAAACACATACACACACACACATACACAAACACACACACACAAACGCACGCATATACGTTAATGTGCTGAAACAGAAGGACGAAACAGAGGCTCGGTCAGTGAAGTGAACAGAAGAGCGGGACTGTGCCCAGACAGGTCGCTGGTGAAATATGGTGACTGCCGCCGCTGCAGCTGGCCCTCTATCACAAGATTAATAAGTTGCCGTTTCCAAGCCAACCAGAACCTAGTGGGAACTATCCTGCACCGCAGGGGATTGTGGGTAACGGTCTCACTGCAAGCTGGCCTGGTTTGCTTGGCTCTGTTTTGTCTTGTCCTCTTAAACAGGGGAAAACATCTGTGGTGAGAATGATGTCACCACACGGGGAGTCCAGCAAGTTCACGGAAGAAAGAAAACAACAAAAATAAACAAGTAAAGAAATACATAAATAAGAATATAAATAAATAAGGCCAGGTTGCACCAGCTAAATAATAATCAGCTATTAGCCCAGTATTCCAGGGTGTTCGGATAGAACACACGGGAATCCTTCAGCTTTGCAGCGTAGCTAACTGGAGGGAAACAAACACACTAACTGGCCTGATGCTATGCTGCCTTTTATTTTGATAATTCCCCAGTAAACTGCACATTCACTGTCAGTGTTTTCACCATTTAAATTGGGTTCCAACTTTAATCCTGTCGTAACGAAAGTAAAAAGTTTGAACACTCTCTCATTAAAGAGCTAAGCCAAATAGAACAAAACAAATCCCGAGACCGAATGTCATATAATACCAAAACGTGTCTTTTAGTTTTCAATTTTAGAAATGAAAACTAATCAGGAATCTGTCGTTTATATATAAAGAGGTAGTTTCTAACATATGTCTGAACATGATTCTCCTTAGATGCCATTAATTGGTTTCAATTTTAGGCTAAATTCAGCAATAACAACACAAATTTACACGCATACCAGATTGCAGTAGCTATTGTCATTTTACCTTCATAATTTGGTGGACAAATAACTGAGATTCATGTAGATAAAACTCCTTCAAACACTTCATGAGATCACACCCTGAGGACGATAATGTGACCCTACCCACATTATTGTCTTTACATGTTTATTTGGATTTCTTCATGTATTAAACCCGCGATAACTTTAATTAAAAATCAAACCCACTAAAAGAGGACATCAGGGGAATGCACTTTTAATTGGAAATTACAGGACATTGATTCTGTTCTGACCTTCCCCTGTGGCTTCTGAATAACGAGGAAGAATTTGGCTTTCCACTTAGTTTGGATATTTAACAGAATTGTTCCTCCTTCGGTCCCCGATTCTGTAACTGAATTTCACACAACAGCTTCTCAGCTTCCCAGTCTGTCTGAGAGCGCGAATGCAGTGGTACTGCCCCCTAGTGCTGAATGCAGGCACGTCAAGGGATTATTCTTTTAAGAACTAGTTGAGCTTACAAACTTCAAGTTTGTTGCTTTTACAACTAAAACTGTCTCGCTGTCAGCACATATCCCTCAGCTGTTTATGGATAAGCCTGCAAAACATATCGACTGCCTCTAAAAATCTCAAGTTTGAGTCGCTGTGTGTGGTAAACATTTACAGGGATCCTAAGTACTTCAAGTAGGCACAGAGAGGTCGATAGTTTTTTAAAAATGTATTATTCCAGTAAGCCATTGCACTATTAAATTAGATTTTCTAATTTCTATTTTCTATTCTAGTAAAATACAAATATATGATTAATAAAAATAAGCAAATCAAGTGCAGATTTATGTGTTTTACGCATTCCGATCCACCACACTGAGGTTTGGCCTGTGCGGTTCAGTACAGTGAATGAAGCTTTGTGTGGGCAGGTCCGTAAGTTTTAATGAATCCAAAATAGCCTTTAACATTTAAAGCAGGCCCTTGATTCCGGTTTCACAGCACTGTGAGGTATACAGTGGGTGTAATGAAGCAGGGACGGAGCAGATAAGAGTGCTGTATTATGGGTAATCATGACTCCAGCACAGTGATTATTTAACTTCAACACACAGAGGAGAACCCAGAAGACTGTTCGCTCCACATTGAATTTCACCCATTCTATAGATAAAAAGCACCGTGGTTCGCCATTCTGTAAGTTACACACCGTAGCTTCGCTTTATTTGGGGGAAAAAAAGTTATTAGTTGCAGCTGGTGTGATAAATGCGTAGTAGGTACTGAACAATAGCTTTTATTATTGCCCTTTTCAGCTACTTTTCGCGAATCTTAGGAAAACTGCCGTTGTGTGCGTGCATGTGGGTGGGTGTTTGTCTGTGGGTAGGTGTAGCTGCGTGTATGTGTGGGTGTGTGTGTATATGTGTCTATGTTTGTGTGTCTGTGGGTGTAGCTGTGTGTGTGTGTGTGTGTGTTTCCCAGATGTCCTTTGGGAGGGTCCCCCCTGCAACCTGACCAGCACTGTCTCACAGCTGTGTTTGCCTTTCCCGCTCACAAACACACACACACACACACACACACACTCACACACAGCTACACACACACACACACACACACACACACACACACACACACTACCCCACTCGATCAGCGCGGGTCCTCACATGGCCATATTGGACTGGGGACAAGGCCTGTGGAGTATGCGCGGTTCACCCCCTGCCCCTGTAGGACACAGCGCGCTCCCAGCCGTAAATTAGCACATTTACCTGTCAGCACCGAGCTCGCTTTTCAATCCAGACCAGCAGTCACCGAGCCCTGCCTCTCTTCCCTCGCTCGCCCCTTTCTTTCGCTGGAAACCCAATCTCCACGCAGCTCAAAGACCACGAAAAAAAAAGGTGTAAACTGCACATAAATGTGATCAAGTGTCCCGTCTATCAGAGCCCTCAGATCTGACTAAACCCCCTCTCTGGATTAACCTGCTTCTTTTTTTTTTTTTTTTACCCGACTAGCAGGAGGACATGAGTGGAGAGAGAGAGAGAGACAGGTAAAAACACAACGTGCAAAACCTTTTCACCTTGAAAACGAACCGCTTTTTTATTGAGAGAGAGAGAAACGCTGGGGCTGTAATCTCGCTGCTAATTGTGTTTACAGTCGCTTGTCCTGACAAACACCAGTGAGTCACAGTCTGTGACTCGAGAAAAGACACTTCAAGGTTTCAGGTTTCAGAAATCCGGTGTTTGAGCGTCCTGGATGCCAGTCCGTTCTGCTGGGGAAGGCAGCGCTGCTGCTCCAGCGTGACCTTTCACCTTTTGTTCCCTTTTGGGTCTTCAGCCATGCTCAGCAAGGACCTACACACACACCCTGTGGGACCCACACACACACTCTGTAGGGACCCACACACAAGCACAACACACTCTGTGGGGACCTACAAACACACCCTGTGGGGACCCACACACATCCTGAGGGACCCACACACACACCCTGTGGGACCCACACACACACCCTGTAGGGACCCACACACACACCCTGTAGGGACCCACACACAAGCACAACACACTCTGTGGGGACCTACAAACACACCCTGTGGGGACCCACACACATCCTGAGGGACCCACACACACACCCTGTGGGACCCACACACACACCTTGTAGGGACCCACACACACACACCACACCCTGTAGGGACCCACAAACACACACCCTGTGGGGACCCACACACACACACACACACCCTATAGGGACCCACACACACACACCCTGTAGGGACCCACATATACCACACCCTGTAGGGACCCACACACACACACCACACCCTGTAGGGACCCACAAACACACCCTGTAGGGACCCACACACACACACCACACACTGTAGGAACCCACAAACACACCCTGTAGGGACCCACACATACATACCACACCCACACCCTGTAGGGACCCACACACACACCCCATGGGGACCCACACACACACACCCTGAGAACCCACACACACACTCTGTAGGGACCCACACACACACCCTTTAGGAACCCAGACACACACACCCCATGGGGACCCACACATACCACACCCTATAGGGACCCACACACATACAGCCATGCAATCTCCATTGACAAACATGGGTCGTAGAATGGGTTGTACTGGAGAGCTCAGTGACTTTCAACATGGCACTGTCATAGGATGCCACCTTTCCAGCAAGTCAGTTTGTCAAATTTCTGCCCTGCTAGAGCTGCCACAGTCAACTGTAAGTGCTGTTATTGAGAAATGGAAATGCACAGGAGCAACAACAGCTCAGCTGTGAAGCGGTAGGCCACACAAGCTCAAAGCACGGGCCTGCTGAGTGCTGAAGCGTAACCTGTCATTGGCTGCAGCACTCACAGACTAACAAACTACCTCTGGAAACAATGTCAGCACAAGAACTGTTCGTCAGGAGCTTCATGAAATGGGTTTCCATGGCTGAGCAGCCGTACACAGGCCTATGATCACCATGCGCAATGCCAAGCGTCGGCTGGAGCGGTGTAAAGCACACCGCCATTGGACTCTGGAGCAATGGAAATGCGTCCTCTGGAGCGATGAATCACACTTCACTATCTGGCAGTCTGAAGGATGAATCTGGGTTTGGCCGAATGCATAGTGCCAACTGTAAAGTTGTGGTAGAGGAAGGATAATGGTCTGGGGCTGTTTTTCAAGGTTTTGGATAGTCCCCTTAGTTCCAGTGAAAATAAATCTTAATGCTTCAGCATACAATGACATTCTAGAGAATTGTGCACTTCCAACTTTGTGGCAACGGTTTGGGGGAAGGCCCTTTCCTCTATCAGCAAGACAATGCCCCCGTGCACAAAGCGAGGTCCATAAAGGAATGATTTGGTGAGTTCGGTGAGGAAGACCTGGACTTGTCTGCACAGAGTCCTGACCTTGACCTCATCATAAACCTTTGGGATGAATTGGAATGCCTACTGCGAGCCAGGCCTTATGCCCAACACCAGTGCCAGACCTCAGTAATGCTCTTATGGCTGAATGGAGGCTAATCTCCACAGCCATGTTCCAAAATCTACTGGAAAGCCTTCCCAGAAGGGTGGAGGCTGTTACAGCAGCAAAGGGGGTCCAACTCCAATGTCCCCAACTTTTGGAATGAGATGTTCAGCAACTAAACATGGGTGTGATGTTCAGGTGTCCACATACTTTTGGAAATGTAGTATATCTGCACATACCGTATGTATGTAATGCATGTAATACGGGTTTGTCTCTGTGTCTCTTACAAAACCTACAGTCCATCTGCAGCATCACGAGCGCTCTGTGAGAGAACATATCTATCCAGGTATCAGTCTTCACTGGTGATGAATTTGTCTGGGCGTGGGTGGGTGGGTGGGTGGGTGGGTGGGTGGGGGGGTGTAAGTGCCCCCCCGGCCCGCCGCAGGTATGACCCAGATCGCATTAGAGTCCCAACGCTTCTCACCTGTCTGTCGCCAAGGAGGCAGACGGGACGCGGGAACAACAAGTCATTTGTAGCAGCGGAGGAGGACACTCCTGGGAAACAAACAGGAGACAGGCCGGCCTGAATGAGGGCCTTTCTCTCAGGTAAACAGAACTGCATGAGAAACAAACTACCTATCAGGAGCATCGCACTTAACTCTGTCAGCGCCGGGGGGGGGGGGGGGGGGGGGGGGGAGAGAGGGAAGGGGAGAGAGGAAGAGAGAAGGAGGGAGGGAAGGTTAAGAAGAGGGAGGGAGAGAAAGGGGGAGAGAAGGAGGGAGAAAGAGAGGGAAAGCGAGGGGGGGGGGGGTCCCAAGACCTCATTCCTGCTGCTATCCTAATACGAGCCACCTCTCCTGGAAGAGCAACATTACAGAGATAAACCCAAACCTATAAATCAACCTATTCGCATCAAACCCAATCAACCTGTCAATCAACCTATCAGCATCAATCCCAATCAATCTATCAATCAATCACTCAGTATCTCGCAGGCTACAGAGCTTCACAAATGGGCGTTTTTCCAGAGGAAATCAATAACCCTGGGGGGGGGGGGGGGCATGGGGGCATAAAATACAGCCGTAAAAGAGGCCTTATATTTGCCTTAATTGGTGACATAAAAATGACACAGTCTTTAAAAATGTGCATAGCATATATTTTCAAATGATACTGAACGCTGAAAACTAAAAACGTTTTCCCCAGTAACTGTCAGGGTACTCCATTAAAAGGTGATTCTACAAAAGACTATCCTTCACATGGACACAAACAGAGAGAACGTTCGTCATAATGAAACCATTTTAGTACAAACTACACATTACATCCATGTAAACAGTGTAATTTCCTCTGAATTGCCATTGAATAACATTCCACATTTCAGTATAAGGTTCTGTTGAGACCCGTGTTCAGAAGCTTTACTAATATGTTGATGAATACTTGAATATTTCCATCACTCGACGCACAGTGCCACAGAGAGCCCATTGCAGAGCCGACGCTAGCGAACTCGTCCCTGTGCAATCACACACATCCGTGCCTTCAGAAAAACCAAAGAACCGAAGACTTCTCCGAAACAATGGGGTCATTCAGCGCCAAGTCGCTGCAGAAATGTTCCGCATCTCCCCGAGAACCCTCAAGACAATAAACAATTCAGACTGCCAATCCAAATCCAATTCTCCGGCAAAAACTCTTACAAAAAAATAATAATAATAATAAATAATGAGAACTCTGTTTCCCCGCTGAAACTTTTCTCGCCCAAGTTTCCCGCGGATCCTCGTTATCTCCGGCGGAGTTAATTAAAGTTGCGGAGTTTGAATCAATGGGGACGTTTCTCTGGGTCCGCGGCCCCCGCAAACCGATGGCGTGAGATGAGTGATGTCCGTGACAGGAACTTGACGAGATTACTGAGGGAGACAAAACCTCTAATGACCAGAGACCATTACGCCACGGATTACACACAGAGCTTTTACACCCCCCCCCACCCCCACCCCCACCCCGCTTTTGGGGCTACACGGATATGTATGCCACAGTCAAAAATCCCCCCCCCCCTTTATCCTAAGAATGTGGCCGAATCGTGTAATTCCTCAGATCATTACCAAGTTTCCAAAACTTAATTTTGCAATTACACATGCAATTAATTAATGATTGTGCTGTCATTACACCCTCAAATGTATTTCATGGAAAAGAAAATTTAATGCCTCTTGAAATAAAGTGGTCAAATTGAAGTGGTGGGGGGAGGGGTGGGGGGGCGTTATTAAAGGATTCGGAAGTTAATCTGGTAAGAACCCGGGGAAGGATGGCTTTCAGGGGGCTTTGTATCCGAGCGAGAGTTAGCGCTAGCGTGGAGCGGAGCGAGCGTGGAGCGGAGGGAGGGAGCGTGGAGCGGAGCGAGCGTGGAGCGGAGGGAGGGAGCGTGGAGCGGAGGGAGCGTGGAGCGAGAGCGAGCGTGGAGCGAGAGCGAGCGTGGAGCGGAGGGAGGGAGCGTGGAGCGGAGGGAGGGAGCGTGGAGTGGAGGGAGGGAGCGTGGAGCGGAGGGAGGGAGCATGGAGTGGAGGGAGGGAGCGTGGAGCGGAGTGTGGAGCGGAGCGAGCGTGGAGCGGAGCGAGTGTGGAGTAGAGCGAGTGTGGAGCGGACGGGGGCGTGGAGCGGAGTGTAGAGCGGAGCGAGCGTGGAGCGGAGGGAGTGAGTGTGGAGCGGAGGGAGCGTGGAGCAGAGTGTAGAGCGGAGCGAGCGTGGAGCAGAGTGTGGAGCGGACGGGGGCGTGGAGCGGAGCGAGCGTGGAGCGGAGTGTGGAGCGGACGGGGGCGTGGAGCGGAGCGGGCGTGGAGCGGAGCGAGTGTGGATCGGCGGATCTCTGGGGACGTTTTATTGAGTGTGATGGAGAGCCCCCAGAGGGGCGATTACCCAGCGCTCCGCTCAGAGAATCGCTCTCTCAGCCGTTAGTGAAGATCAGCCTCCGCTCGCCAGCGCTCTGCAGACCCAGGAATCTGAGCCGCAGATCACAGCCTCGATGCCAGCACACACGCTAATGTTTCAAACGATATGTAACACATACTTTATTATTAAATAGCACTGAAATAAGGTGGCATCATATTAATATGATGGGTGATATCCAATATGTGTGCATATGTCTGTGTGGAGTGTGTGTGTATGTGTGTGTCTGCCTGTATGTGCGTGTGTGTGTATGCATGTGTGTGGTGTGTGTGTGTGTGTGTGTGTCTCTGTGTGTTTGAGTGTGTGTGTCTGTGTGGTGTGCGTGAGTGAGTGTGTGTCTCTGTGTGTGTGAGTGTGTGTGTAGCTGTGTGTGTGAGTGTGTATGTGTGTGTGTGTGCGAGGTGTGTGTGTGTGTTCAGTTCAGGCACTCCATCTGTCAACTCACAACACAATCGACCAATCAGAGTGATGCTTTTTTCTATCTATGAATTTCAGGGATTTACAGTCTATAATTTCCACAATAAGTTCTCTTTAAAGCAGTCCTTCAAGCATCCATTAACCGCCAGCATCTGCACAAGGAAGGCGCTCACCCAAACTGGCCCTTTTCACCATTTCTATTAACTTCCCTTGTGCTTAAGTTGATAAATATACCTGCACGTCAATTTCAAAGCGGAAGGTGTTTGGGGACCCAACACTACGACCTCTCTCCTCAGCTTTTCTCCTCCACATTAAATCAAATAACTCGGAGGTAAATAGCTGTTTGTAGGATTAAATGAGTACATGATGGATGACTTCCGACATTACAGAGGCAGTGAGGGATGACTCAGGAAACCAAAAAACCGCAGGAGGATAAAAACAGTCTGGCATCATACCTGTTCATCCGGCTCTGAGAAACCCTTTTGTGTTTTGTTTTTTTCTTTTCTACATGCGACCGAAGCGAGTCTAGAGCGCTGTATGTACAGGTGTCGTGTCTAGAGGCCGTTCCTCTGCTCAGAAAGGAGTTGCCGGTCGCTAATTTTAATTATTTCCTGAACCTGGCAAGACAAATTAGCAGGTGCTTAGAGAGAAGAATGTACGCTCGGGCCAGGGCAGGAAATCCACCCATATTTCAGGTTTAATCTCGTCGAACTCCGCCTGACCTTTTAATTACACATTTAGTGATCTACGACTTCAGTGTCACACCTTGTTTTTGTTGAGACACAGATTTAATTAAACATATTTAATAATGAATAATACAGTATGAAAACAGCATAGCTCTAAAAACAAAATTAATAAAAACAACTATGATCTGAAGTGAGAACGACTTAATATCTACAGTGGGCCAGAAATTACAAACTACTGAAGGATTCTCGGCCTGACGGTCGCTCCCGACCGGAACGGACCGGTTCAGTTTGGGTCGGTTTGGTCCGGTTTGGTCTGGTTTGGTCTGGTTTGGTTCGGGTCAGTTCGGGTCGGTTCGGTTCGGGTCACCTCGGTTCGGCGTGACCGCAGGACCCGTCCCGTCTCCAGTCCTGTCCCTCTGTCATCCAGCGCGGCTGCATTTTTCCACACCGGCGAAATTACCCGGCCGGGGGACGGACTGACCCCATTCAGGTTTTGACAGAGGCCTTTGTCGGAGCCGCAGATGGTTTCGGGGGTATTTGATTACCCCTGACAGCGGACCGGGGGGCTGCTGACGCGGGTGACGCGGGGGGAACGGCGGGGGGAACGGCAGGGGGACGCGGCCAGCTTTGTGCGGGACAAGCTCAGAGGCAGTTAAAGCAGACCCCCACACTCACCGCCATGAACCCCCCCTCAGCTCCGGGATGATGCGTTTGAAGGGGATGAATAAATAATAAGGGTGAGGCACTACGGTTTCAGGCTTAAAGGCTTTTGTAGCGGTAAGGCCCAGACCGGATCACTGGCGTGAGTGCCCCCCCTCCCCCCCACCGCCCCCTCCTGCCCCACCCCCCCCCCCCTCCACGAGCAGAGAGCTCCTGAGGGCACTGAGTACGAGCCGCATACGCACAGGGACCGGTAGCGGCTGCAGGCGTGTCACCAGCTGCGCAGAGTTCAGCGAAGACGCCGCGCCAGATCGCCAAGACCACAAGACGCAAAGAAAACAAACTGTTGCGCTTTTTTTATACAACTCCCCTTTCACAACTGACAACTCTTCCGCAGTTACGAAATCTACTAAGCAAACAACCAGGAGAGTTCCGGCAGTATTCCGTTTGGCCTACCGCACGACCTCATGCCTTTATATACCTACGGCAGAAACTGCAACGGCTGTTTCTACAGGGAGGGCAGGTATGCCCCACACCTGTACAGCACCTGTACGGACTTCGGCACTTTCCACACTTTCCCACGGAAATAACTACTGAGCACAGGCTCACTCCTCACAGGCATTAACCACTGGGCCCTATGACCTCATACTAACTCACAGAATTCAGACAGGAATGCAGCTACACGCTGTGTTATTCTGTGTTTATATTCTTCTCCTTATATTTCCTCCTGTCTATTAAATATCAGTTCTCCCCATTGGTCAATCTCTATTTCAACAAAAACTAACAAATTTCAGCCAATCACAACATCCGTTCATTGTAGCCAACGGCAGACCCATTATTACTTATTACTCCATATAGTATAAACAGCTACTTTTACAAATGTAGGCTGACATGAGGAGGATCGCTTTGGATCATGATGAAGTTTTAGTTCCAACTCCATTATATTTTTTGAAATTGTGCGTTTTTTTACAGGGGTATGAAAAATACAATTTGTGTATGTGAGAAATGTGATTATTTTTATGATTAAAAGTTGTTGTTTTTTGTGTGGAGATGAGATCTGCCGAGTAATGAAAAATGAAAGTGAAAAGATGATTACATATATCAATAAATAGATTCCACTGGTAAAACAGTTTGACAAAGCAACGGTGACTGTTTCACCCCGACTACTCTGTTCAG
This sequence comes from Anguilla anguilla, assembly GCF_013347855.1. NCBI lineage: Eukaryota > Metazoa > Chordata > Actinopteri > Anguilliformes > Anguillidae > Anguilla > Anguilla anguilla. The sequence continues at coordinate 1,832,134 of NC_049204.1, read as the reverse complement.
CAAAAACAGGATCTTAATCTCAATTAGGTATGTAATCATTGCATCTGTGTTTCAAAACAGAGATAATAGCTGCCGTTGAAAATAATTCTCCAAATTAAAATGCGTAAATGACAGTCAATCATCCTTGTAATACCTGCAGGTAATTAGTGACTGGGCAACCTAATTACTCCACTGAAACCAGAGCGGCCTTTCTCTGGTTTCTCCGACATGGTTCAACAGATCGATCAAATGACAGCTATCAAACTCCCGCTATGGTTGTTCACTCACAATACATACTTATATAAGAGTTGATAAGAGTGGGTGAAAGAAGAAAGCAAGAACTTAATCTGCTGAAAAGTATCCAGGAAAAAAAAAAAAGGCTGAAGCTCTTTTCAGCAAGTGGAGGGGAAACAGCACTCCTGTTTCATCAGATGCAGAATGAGTCTGGGCAGTTCTGATCAGGAAAACACTGCGATGGCGAGGGAAGTTATTTACTGCCTCTGACTCAGCTGGTGTTTCTGTGCACAGCAGCCAGAGGCGGGCGCTTCATAAAGAGCAGGCCAGCGTCCTGAGAGAGAGAATCAGCAGCCACAGGACCGCGCTCA